>NC_041397.2:73535127-73707627 GCF_900747795.2 Erpetoichthys calabaricus | reverse complement strand
AAGACACTACTGTATATACAGTACTGTATATGAAAGTGTAAACACTATAGTGTAATTGAGGAACAAGTTGGGACTTTGGGACTCACATTTCTGGCAATTAACCACTTTGCAGGCCAGGAGAGTAATGCGTTAACCATGTAGCAGTACTTGGCAACCAACAAATGGTGTCATATACCTCATAATTATGTGGAGTAAACCAAAAAATGAATGCATCCTGGTGAGAAAAGTAATACATTTAGACAGCATGTGATACATGACAGAGCTGCCTGACTCAATAAAAAAGTGGAGTTTCTAACTTTGAGCGGTAGCCTGGAGCTTGAATTGAATGAACACAGATGGAGAGTTAATGCTAAATTTCTGCCTGTCTTTTAGGGGGCAGGAGAGTGGACCTTTGGGTTATATATTGTTTATTATATTGGGCAGGAGAATTGGGGATTTCCTTGCTCTTGAAGAGGAATCGGGTGTCTGGATGGTGGGGACAACTGTGGCTACAACTTGGAACTAGAGGTGAAAGGCTCCTTTGGGTCTAGAGCAGGGATCTCAAACTCTAGTGCTGGAAGGCCGCAGTAGCTGCAGATTTTCATTCTAACCCGTTTCTTAATTTGTGAGCCGTTTTTGCTCCTGGCCTAGAGAGTATTCCTAACGCTGAAAGTTGTCTTTAGATGGTTATCAGCGAGTATGGAGAATTGGAAGGAAAGAAGGTGGAAGCCAGATTTTAGAAAGTCATATGAAATGTATATAATTTTGTTATTTAGGTGGAGAAGTGCTTTAGGCGAGGATGTATAGGCGAGGATCAAGAAAATTTTAAAGTTACTATAGAGGCAGTATTTTTGTGTGATATTCCTTTGGGTCTAGAGCAGGGATCTCAAACTCTAGTGCTGGAAGGCCGCAGTAGCTGCAGATTTTCATTCTAACCCGTTTCTTAATTTGTGAGCCGTTTTTGCTCCTGGCCTAGAGAGTATTCCTAACGCTGGAAGTTGTCTTTAGATGGTTATCAGCAAGTATGGAGAATTGGAAGGAAAGAAGGTGGAAGCCAGATTTTAGAAAGTCATATGAAATGTATATAATTTTTTTATTTAGGTGGAGAAGTGCTTTAGGCGAGGATGTATAGGCGAGGATCAAGAAAATTTTAAAGTTACTATAGAGGCAGTATTTTTGTGTGATATTTCTTTGATTACTTCTCTATGTACTTTTTAGTAAATTGGCAAACTTTTCTGAAACGTTTTCACTTTGTCATGAAGAGTTGCTAAATGTAGGTTGTTGGGCAAACAAAGCAAATTTATCCATTTTAAATTAGATCTATTTTCACAGCAAAGTGTGCAGAAAGTGAAGGGGTTAAAATCCTTTCTGAATCCACTGTAGATAACTGCACTGATCTAAGCTGAATTACCCAAGAGAAGATGGAAATTGTTAGTGAGTATAGGGCGGTGTGGAAGAAATGAGCTTAACTCCCTGACTAGCAGTTCATAATGTTACAAAGCACCTTATTTACGCAAAGGGCATCAAAACTGCAGTAGAACAAATGGCTCTGTGAATGCAAACTCAACATTGACTTTTATCCGATCAGAAACAAATTAATATGTAGATTAAGAATTCTCACACTGTAAGCAAATGATAAGCTCTCAAATGACATGACTACCATGATTATTTTTTAAGAATGAATGCAATGTACTGACTGTTTGGAACATCACTAGTTATATGTTATTACATTAGCTAGTGTAGGTGTTTTGCAAAAGATTATTTGCAAATTTTCTGATTTGTAGGAAGCAAAAAATCAATTTTCTCCAAATGTATGTAGACTAATCAGTGCTAGTGAAACAAAGATTTATCTTATTTACATACAGTTTCTAAAGACTTACAGAATATATGATAATTGATAAAAATATATACATTTAGAAAGATATATACATATACAGAAAGATCACCAAAATACAAGTTTAATTTACTTAGTCATAATTTCTAATTCCAATACAAAGACTTCCCTCAGACTTACTTTGTAATTAAGTTACACATTTCAAATTTTTGAATTGATTAGCTGAGTCTATTAAATTACTAATTAATTAAACTATTGCTGTGAAAGCTGCGTGAAATCTAATTATATAGATCAGCCCCAATAAATTCTTTATTTAAACAAAAGTGGGGGAAATTGGCAAATAAATGTACTGTTAGCATTAAGCTAAAAAATCTATTTAAAAAAGACAAGCATTAAATAAGTAATAATTAACAGTAATTAACAGCTTTAAGTAAACAGTTACTATTGCAATCAAAAATTAACAGTTCACTAATAAAACTTATTTTAAACAAAGGAGCATTGCATTGCCTTTAATTCTTATATAAGTGGGATCTCTCACAGCTTTAATTCACCCTTTTGATGAGATATTTGGGTCAAGTCCTTGTAGCCATACTGCCAGGCTGCTGAAGTGGCATCACAGAGTTTTGGTTTTGCTGATTTTCTCTGTGGAACTGGTGGGCAGAAAACACTTAGAATGTTTTTGTTTGCTCTTCTTATATCTCTGCTATAGTTGCAAGTTGACCCATGAGTTCAGTGTGTCAGTTCCCATTTGTTCCAAAAAGTCATTTACTCCCGACATGTTTGAGGCTTTGATATCCTGAAACATCTATGCAAAAAGATTACTCTTTCCTAGATGCAAACATTTCAAAGCTTGGAGAAATGGTATTATGTCATTTTTAGGGACATTTCAATCACAGAGCAGCACATGCGGATTTCCATTTTGTACAATAAGAATCATCCCCAAAACTTGCATTACAGTAGGTTCAGCTTAATCAGTAACCTTAGAAAGATTTTTTTTTTTAATTTTTCTTTCACAACAAAGCAAGTAACAATTTAAAGTCCAAATATGGGTGCATATTTAGGGTCACTGTTTTCTTATGTACACAAACAATAATAGTTAATTAATATAACACTGGTGATTTTTCCATGTGTTTACTATTTATTAATTATAAGTTATTCACACAGTGATTTTTAGCTACACTATATAAACAATTACAATAGGTAGGATATATTTATTTACAGTTAAATACATTTAAACATTTGTTACATGTTTAAATGTACATGTACATTTAAAGGTTAAGAAGATAACCCTAACGTGTAAACATTTTGTTCGTTTAAGAATTGTACCTTTTAATATCATTCATAGACATTAAAGTAAAAACAAATTATGTTCCAGACAAAGCAGAATTAAGTATTCAAATTGACTTTTATCATGCTGAGTTTTATAATCAATATTGGTATCCAGCCATGTATGCAGTCAATCCAAGTAATAAATGTAAAAGTAATGTGAAAATATTCACAGCTTTGAAATATGCTATAAATTTATACGTGCTTATAATTACATTACAATTTACATCTAGAAACTGATTTTTAATTTAGCGCAGTTCCGTCATTGACATATACAGTATATATTAAAATGTAATGTCAGGCAATAATTACCTCTGCAACTATTCCTACTCCGGTACGTGTATATATGTATATACCTATGCTGTTATTCTGTGTGGTAACCTCTGAGTCCCAGGAATGCAATTATAATGCAGGGTGCATTGAACATATGAAAATACGCACAGTGGAACGATGTGCATATTAAAATGCTAATAAAGCTTCTAATAATAACATATACACAGATTTAAATTGGAAGCAAGATTCAATTTTTTTACTGATTTTTCTTAGTTTTGCATATAATTTGCTTTATATTTCTTCTAATTTTAATGTAAAACCGAAAAACCAATTTACAGTTATTAGAATTTCCAATACATGTATGCTGCTAAATAAAATTGGTTAGTGATAAGTAGTATAGGAATGAGCGGCAAAGGCAAAACATGATAAAGGGTTCCCCATGTAATGATAATTATGTGACTTTATAATAGAATGGAGCAGTCTTAGCCTCTGATGTACTTTCTTTCTGTCTTTATCTCTCTCTCTGTCTGTCATTCTCTTTTTCTCTCCCAGTATGTCTCTTTCTTCCACTTGGGTCTTAAGAGATCTTCAGTTAAGCAAAGAGTTTTCTAACAATGCACCTGTGAGCTGAGGTTCTATGCCAAAGGTAGATCTTCTGGACATGATGGGCTTGACTTTGATATCAGTAAGGATTTGAGGAAGATGCAAGTTAACTTTCCAGAATGTGGTCCCTGCCTGTCTTGTGTTCTTTTAGAAATTATCGCCATCAGAAGCAGTAATTGCATTTTTGACAATGTGTAATTCAAACATAAGTAATCGCAAGACTTGTTTTATAAAAAGGGTGAAACCAATGCCACACCGTCAAGAACACATTCCACAGCTAGCTTGTGTACTCATTGTTGCACTTTAAAACATACCCCTTCCCTTTCTAGTCTGATTCACTTACTATTAAACATTTTGATTTTGTTACTGTATGCTGTCAGGATCAGTTTCCATCCATCACCCAACCCGCTATATCCTAACTACAGGGTCACAGGGGGATCAGTTTCCATCAGAGTGTAAAATAAACAATATCATTTATATTGCATTGACATCATAGTGTGTCTTGAAATTTTAAATTGTGAAGTTCACTGTCAAAAGAGTTCTAAATTGGGACTGGTGCAAGTACCAAAGCCCATGTGCAAAAATGTGTCAATTCAAGAAAATTTGCAATTTGGTCATCTTATCTGGCATTCCTCAAAACTGAAAAAAATAGTCACTCTATTATTTATGTTTATATTTCACTATTATTATGCCTCTACTGTGTATATGTGTTATACAATTACAAGTACATGAGTATTTTTAATCCACACCTTTTAATATTTAACATTTATTTTTATTAATACTTTTTAATTTTATTTCACGTACAGGCTGCTCACTGAGTTGCATTTCTCTGTGTACTCCTTTGTGTGTATATGTGACAAATAAAATCTAAATGTCTAATAGTACGGCAAAAAATTGTATTAAATAATATACCTTGTCTGCGGTGGGCTGGCGCCCTGCCTGGGGTTTGTTTCCTGCCTTGTGCCCTGTGTTGGCTGGGACTGGCTCCAGCAGACCCCTGTGACCCTATAGTTAGGCTATAGTGGGTTGGATAATGGATGGATGGATATACTTTGTAGCTTGTTTAGTGCTGAACACGCACAATATTTTTCACTTAGTCTCTCATAAATAGTGTTTTCTAGATCTTTCTACACCATACTTTCTAATAACAGTTAGTGTGTATAGTTATTGCTAAGAAAGTGCCTTCTCAAACACTATTGACTCTCCTGATAAAAAATTAGACACAGAATATTTTATATATAAAAAAAGTGTTGGGGAGCTGAGTAGACTTTTTCAGTAATTTGAACTCACACAGAAACTAATTAGAAGTGAAAGTAAACAAGAAATGGCATGCAGGAAAAATTTGCTTGCCAATTATTGACCAGGAAATGGTTTTATGCTGGTGTGATAGAATTATTTTATCCATTGCTGATGCATCACAAACTTGCTCCTGACAGTGATAACTAGAGTGTACAAGAAATCGATGCATTGTACTAGAAACTGAATGAGATGAGACTATTGATCATCGGTGAAGCACTTAAACATCATGCTGTGTCCACTGTGCATGATTTAGCTTGTTGCTACCATGATAATGAAAAATGAAAGTGGAAATGGGTTTGGGTATTTCAGGTTTTCTGAATCTTTTAACAAAAGGGTGTCACTGAAAAATTCTCTGTAGCTTTAATGTTAGTTTTTTTTGTAGTTCATGCATGCACTTTACACATTAAGAATACATACCCTTGATAGTTAATGCTTGACATCTTTCACCACAAAATGTCTTTTAGTTTAAAAATGTCTTGCATCCTCTTCAGGATACTAACTTAAAAAATACATGTTTCTGCACATTTTAAGGCACACCTATCATTTATTCATTGAATTTAACAGACTGTAAAAATTAAAAAGGGAATGTGATCGGTTCAGAAGTTTGGGCACACTCCCAGATGAATAGTTCTATATTTTGTCATGGCTTGATAACCTGACTTGTTAGACACAAAGCCTCTGCTAGGCATCCAGCATTGTGGCTGACCTCTCACACCCTGCATATAAGCTCTTTAAGCTCCTGCGAAACGGAACCATAGCATCCGAGCCAGATCATCCAGACTGTGTAACAGTTTCTTCTCCCACCCTGTCCGACTCCTCAATGCCTTAGTACTCCCCACTACTCACTGTTGAACCGTGAACTCTACACTGTTTACACCTTTGAAAGTGGGCTAAACCAAGTGCACACATTGCTCTTTATGAGTGGTAAACAGTTACTAAATTCCAGATGTATATTGTTATCTGCTTATGGACTGCTTCTTTAACACATAATTTTGCTACTGTTAAGACGCTAGTGATCCAGTTATAAATGTTCTGCTGTGCTTTGTCCTACTGTTGTTGTCTCAATTTACTGCCTTGTCTATTTGCACTGTGTGTTGTATTTGCACTAAATGGTGTACATTGTCTTTTGGCACCGTGGTGCAAGACATGCAATTTCATTTCAAACTGTACATATCTGGATGGGATGACAATAAATAAACTTGAACTTGACCTTAATATTAAGCCAGTTAAAAAGTTCAATAAATACTAGACAGTCCAACTACTGAAGATGTACTGCCTACTCTCAATAACCATAGATTTTATTAGAATCTTTGTGAGGACTGGAAATTAAGGGTAACTTCCAATATGAAAGCAGATGAAAGCCATGACAAAGATTTCTACAGCTTTGGAAGCTCCATTGTCAAAAATATCACTCAGAAATGGCAATTTAAGAGAAATTCTAGGTCTGCAAAACTATGAAAAAAATCCCCTTCAAGGGAAAATCCTCCTGCTCCAGCAATGGCACAGAATGCAGTGTGTGTATAGATTTAGCGCAAAACAATACGAAAAATTTTACAAACAAATGGAGTGCACACAAAAATAGTAAGAGTTTTAATGTATAGTGTGCCGATAAAATGTCATGCAGAAGTTCATACTCTGCTGAAGCTGCATTAATGTCTTTGCACGTACAGAATCAGTAAGTAAGAACTGGTGAAACATGAAATGTTACCATGGTTAATAAACTTTTACATAGTGCTTTTTTATGTTTTTGTTCACTTGGAGCCATATCATTTGTTCATTGCCAAAGCATCTGACGATGTTCTAAAACACCTCAATTTAACCTTTCTCATAAAATGTTTTAAAGAAAAATATATAAACTACTGTAATAATGGACACTTCAAAAATTTCTTACTATGACAGTTACATATTGCTTCTTTCCACTTGATGTCTGACTTTCAGGGATCTTTTATAAACATTTGCATGTGTTTTAAATAAATAAGAAAAGACAGGAAAACAGCTTAAGTCCGCTTGCTGTAATTTATCCCCAGGTCAGACAAAGCGTGCTTTTATCTTTTCCACAAAGCACAAAGTGGAAGTTTTCTATCTGGGCAGCCTGTACTGGTCCTCACAGAGAATCCTTAAAAAACAACATTTTCCTCCTTTGTTCTAGGATTCGTTTACATCAGGAAATCTAATAAGCAGAATTAGCACATCTCTATAACTCACTCACATTTTCGTAACATTGTGATGAAATGTAGTTTTTAGTTGAAAACTGACTGTAGTTTGGTTTAGTTGTACTTTAATATAAAGCTTATTTCCATTAAAATGAACAGCATGGTTTCAAATAATATATTTAACAGTATTTGTTAAATTATTATGTTAAAAAATAATGAGAAACCTAAAAAGCAAATATTTCTTCCACTGTTTTAAGATTCATTTACATCAGAAATCTAGCACATAAAAATATATTTCAGTGCAATACTTCACAGTCCTCAAATTACATTGCATTATGAAGCCATCAGAATGCACAATCAGCCATGTACACAAAGTAGCCATTCAAAAGAGAGAATGTTTTTTGCCCTGATTAACAGCTGAACTCTATAATGATCACTTTACACTTTTGTTATTTCAAACGTAATAGGAAAGTGTTCTGCTGCTGTTTCTCTGCCTTGGATGAAATTTCATTGCGGTTTCAAATGAGATTAAAACCAATCAACTTTACTGAGCACAGCACTTACCATAAACCAATCATTCCTGTAATTGCTACCAGTATGTGAAAAGGTGTAAAATGGGAGAAATTATTCATATTGTAGCAATGACAATGCTAATAAGACCATTTCATACAAATGACTTATTTCCATATATGGATTTAAAGCTGCAATTATAATTCACAGTCCTTTTTTGTTATTCCAGTGATAAATGGATAAAAGTGAGTCATACAAACACCAGCTATGAAACTTTCAGGAAATTTAAAACATATTGAAGATATGAAAAGTGCCACACTGTTGTTATGGATATAAAAGCTATAGGCTTTCCTAACATACTGTGTGAGCATGAAAATGTGGAATCTTTATTGTAGATTGTATCTTTGATTATAAAGATAAACACTTAACCTAAAAGGGTTACACATACATCTTGGATAAAATCTTGTACTGCATTCTCACCACTGCACCACAATAACTAATATTACATGCTTGAGAGCATATTGGAAAAGTTACGCTTCATTTCAGGTTATTAATCCTAGCAAGAAAAAAGAAAAGTATTAATACACTAGCCACACTTATACTGAATAGCCTTTAACCACTGAAGCTCATGACATCTAGTATGCTTTAAAAGGACAGCTTAACACAAAAAGGCATTCAGAAACCAGACTTCTGTTGCATCACAAGAGCCAGAATCAGGGACCCTGTCGATAAAAAGTCAAACATAGCTGCAGGCACTTACGCTGGTGTAGTAGTAAGAGTAGGGACTAGTATTGCTGACTACAGAATGTACACCAGAAACAGTAGATTTTGACTCTGTTATATTAATATATGACTTGATATTTGGAATATTCTCTGAGTTCTCCCTGAGTAAAAATATGTCACAAATTCTAAACTTTAGAAGCGGTTTGCATTCACCAAAAAATATACTTGGGGGCATTTTCTCATAATTATGACTTAGTAGCTCAGAATTACAAGATAAGGAGGTCATAATTTTGACTTAGCATGTCATAATTGTGACATAAGGATCTCTTAGTTATGAGTTAGTATTTCATAATTACAAGATAAGATCTTATAATTATGGGATAAGGACCTCGTAATTATGACTTAGCATCTTATAATTGCTAAATACAATCTCATAATTATGACCTAATATCGTATAATTACAAGATAAGATCTCATATTTATGAGATAACAATCTTGTAATTATGACTTAATATCTCATAATTACAAGATAAGATCTCACTTATGACCTAAGCATCTTGTAATTATGAGATAATTACAAGATAACTAGTAACAGGTAATTTTTTCACTGATAGGCTAAAGCTGCATTGTGGATGCCAGTGCAGAAGATAACGTAATGATCCTAACTAATTTACTTCACTTTTATTTCCTCCTTGGTTTGAGGCATTGGGAAATATTGCTATCACTTGGTACTTCAGATGGCATTATTATTAGCATGTCCACATTGTGCAGCTACTTGAAGGCAATGAGAATGTATAGGCGGAAAGCGCTCTTTGACCTGCTAGACAACACTTTGCTCCTTCAGGACCAGTTGAACCAATATGGGATGCTTCATGGATACAAATTTAAGCATCTGAAATGTGTTCAAGCTGGTTTTGATAGTATGGTTCCATGGTTATATTATAAACAGCAATACCAAGGTTATTGTTGTATATTTCATTGATGAAGTGGAAAAAAGGAACTGCACTAACACATGGATCAGGACAGACCTGGGTACAAAAATTGTTTTTTCATAACAAATGCAGATGTAATGATTTGTGCTCATGTGGAGTTTTCTGTGTGATGCCATGTTAATGGCTTGAGTAACCATAAGTAGTGCATTGAGAACTGGTGTGGATTTTTAATGAAATGGCATGCACAATACTAGATGAATTTGATACAAGATCTAAAGGATGATTTCTCTGGTGATAACCTTGACAAAAATCGGATATAGTTGACATGTCTGCATTTGATCATGGTAATCATTTTAGTCAAGCATATTTAAATTTTTAATCAAACAGATAAATAATCAGTTTACAGCCTACAAAGTTATTGCTATTGATATAGGCCTCAAGCCTATTAAACTATGGTTAAAGAACAATATATCTCCCTTTTCAGTTGTGCATAGTAGTTGCAATGTTGGTGTAGGACAACAGCGTTCTGAGGTAATTCTTTAAAATATTTCAACTGTACAAATAAGAGTTCTTATTTAAATCCAGATGTATGATTTTGCTGTCATTTGGAAAGTGATGCCCAGTGATGTCCATCAGAGGTCTGTAGGTGTTCACAAGGACCTGTAGAAAGAATAGGCACGCTTAAATATGTGGGCTATGATGTTTACATCATGTTAACAAACTTGTAATTCCTATACTTAATCTATTAGTTTGGTAGTCTGTTGTACACTCACTGGCCACTTTACTAGAATCAACTGCACTAACCAATTCAATCCAATACAACTGCTTTGCAACAAAAATTAACTTTTTTATGCTTTTTTACTGAACTACCAATATGCTCCTCATTTATGAACTTATGTCCTAGTGACCATATGTTGGTACAGCAATTAAGTTTATCCCTTATATTTTCACAAAAGTGTCAATTATCATTAAAGCATGAAGTATAGCATAAAGTAAAATATAAACTAAGCAATCCCATGACTATTTATTGGAACATATGTTTGATATGTCTTTGCAAAATTAAGAACTACTGAAGAACTATATGGTGTGTTTTAGTATTGGCAATAGAAGCAAGTTTCTGTCGAATCAATACAGTGCTGCCCTAATTAATACATTGAAGCTAATGAATAAAATTTTGCTCCATTTCTTTGCTTTTATCCCTCATATCCCTTTATTCTCTTTTTATTTTATTGTATATATATTTTTTATGCTCTTTTATCCAGTTATACAAGATCAAACTATATTGGTATTTATGAAAAACAAATTTAACAAATTGTAATGGCATGGTCAGATTTTTGTTAAGTGAAGCCTATGACATCACAAGTTAGAGTGTGTATGTGTGGAAAATTGCAAAGAATTCCACAGTGCACTAAGGTGTTACCATGGTTACAGTAAATAAAGTCAATGGCGTGAGACACAGTTGCCCATAAGAAGCAGCAAAATCAGAACAAGGAACACAAAAATTGCATTGGAACCTAAAATATACAGTCATAATGAGCTCAAATGGCCTGAGACCGCCGAAAGCTTTAGTAAATGCATTTACCTTTGTTTCTCTGCAATTTAGGCACTTTTCCCTGAAATCTGAAGTGTTCACAAATTCCATTAGGCCTACAGCATTGTACAGTTGCAATTGTGTAACATTTGTGGCATAATTGGGAGGTGAGGATTAATGTCATGCCATGGAAACTGAGTTAGCAATTATGTGGTGAAAAAAGTAAAGTGTAGGAAATGTAGCAGTAATTAACTGTGGCAGAGTAATATCAATCATCAGTCTATTGTCTAAATGAAATATCAATTAGCTTAAAAATGCGGCGTTGGTGTGGTAGCTAGCTGTAAGTGGGCAGTATTCCTACAAATGACTATGATTTGGCTCTGTGACTTAACACTTCTCTGAAGTTCGACTAATAAAATGGTCCAGTTGTACATGTGTTGCAGTAAGTCTTTTTTTTACACTAGTATCAAGCATTTATGTTTCTGCAGTGCACTTGTTTAACTAAAGCAAGATAAGGATCCAATAAATGTCAAATATCAGCCACTGTCCTTAATTAACTTGGACATTAAGGTGCATGTGAAGGTTAAGCCCTACTGTATTGGTATTGGATATTGTTTAAGGGGAAAACAACTAAACATTATACATCAAAGAACTCGTGAGGCCTTCCTGATACCAAATCCTCCGTAGCAGCAGTTTTATTGGTGACAAGAATATTAATGATGAATTAATACATGCAATCAGGAAGGTCTTAGGAGTATTTTAATTGTACACTGTATTGAGAATTTAATGGAAATTGGTGTATCACTCCCAGTAGGATAAGAGATTAAAAAGTAATAAGAAGAGATGAGGGGAGAGTGTAGCAGGCCTTGCTATCCCACAGGATTATGCATGGAAAACTAAAGGAAGAGAAAGTAAGATGAATTTATATCCAGATGTTATTTTCTGGTGATTGAAAGATGTTTCATTTGTATTTATGCTGTATATATGAATATATTTAACTTAAAAAAATCTGAAAAGTTACAATATTACAATCTTGACTGTAGTCTGAAAACAATTATTTTAATATACTAAATTAATTTGTTTTCGTTTTGAATTGGCTTCAGTTCATCATTTATAGAAAATATACAGTTCCAAATTAGCACATATAAAGAGAAATCGTATAACGGAGTACTTAAAAGAATATACATGGTCTGTTATTAGATTATAGTGTTCATACTGTGCATTTATACACAGTAATAAAATAGAAATGTAAAACTTCACTTCCATTATGCTTATCTACGTAAAGGTCATGGTGGTAATATGCTAAAACAGGCAGTTCTCAATAACTTCTTCTAGTTCTTAGCTGGGGATTCTCAGACACTAAAAGGCCAGTCAAGAGGGAAAATCATATCGGAATGTACTGGGTTTGACCCTGGGTCTTCTCCTAGTTAATTGTGTCTGATACACTGTGGTAAAGTGAGGTCCGCGACTGTGTGGCATTTTAAATAAGTAATTCTAATTTACCACATACACCCTTATAAATGACACTCAGCGGGCATCCTAACTACATGCCCCTTCGATCTAAAGAACCAGCACTTCTGTTCCAGGTGTTCCTATATTGCTAAGTTCCTGAACTTGTTGCAGGAACCTGATTTTGGCCAATTTTATTTGTGATATCTTTCTTTTAGTCATTACCCAGAGTTCTGTGACCATAGTTGAGGGTGGAGACTGACCGAAAAACTTTAAGCTTTGTTCAAACACTTAGCATCTTAGCATCAAATCTACTATTACTGTACATATGTACTAAGTTATCTCACAATCACCTCTACCATGATTCATAAGTGAGACCCTGAGGTACTGTACTTCAACTCCTACACTTGGGCCTGCCACTCACACTTTTAACTACAGTGAACAAGGCACTTATTTTCTCAGAAAGAACCATGAACTCAAATTTGGAGGTGTTAATTCTTATCTGAACTGCAACATACTCGAGCTTCAAATTGCTCCAGTGCATATTGGAGACCACTGTCTGTTGAGGCAAGAAGGACAGCAAATTTTGAAAACAGCAGAGGGCCAATCCTTGAGTTCTCAAATTAAATTTTGACCCTTTTGACCTCTCTATTTTGTTACACAGGCTTGTAAATTTTGTTGGGGTAACAGGCATTCTCCTTGAATGGTGTATTTCACACATATCTCATCTTATCTTCTCAAATGCTTTTTCTTATTTAAATCAAATTATGTATGTACAGAAATGTGAAGATCATCTTCTATATAGCTGGAAAAAATATTCACTTTCACTCTGTAGAGAAGTGTGTCATATTAAGAATAAACTTGTCACAAAGTATAGTTATTTATAGCCTTTACCTTCATTTTAAGGTAGCTATAGGAAAGTGAACGCTTATCTTGAAAGAGTAGGCAGTGTGTCGAATCTCCATTGACAAAGCTTCAACAGCTCAGGTTACACATGTCTTTGATGAGCATTCTCACATCATATAGCATTACAGGTAAAAAGCTTGAATAGTAATGAGAGCACTTACTGGAGGGAGTGTGATCTTGAGAATGAGAGACAGGGAGCAAGGCAACCACCTTAGCACACATGTACCAGCTTAAGCTGCAAGATTTTGGAAATTTCTGGGAGAAGAAGTGCAGTGTGGGCAGTGTGGCTGTGTGGTTCCTAATAGCAGGAACAAGGGTGTCTCGTCAGGAATCGGGCATCGCAATTTCAACCAAGTTGAGTGTTCAGCATAGATCTTACAGAAGTACCTACTGCTCATATGTGTGTGAAGAAAAGGCAATGATCTTGTGTATCGATCCTAGAGTTACCTGAGAGTAAAATTGATAGCAGAGTGCTTTTCTTTTGTCTATTTTTGTATATTTGTAGGTTGTGAATAGTTTTACCCTGAAGGAAGAATTCTTTTCTTTACTATTTTTCTTGGCCATTTCTTTGTAGAAGGAGGAAGAGAGAAGACCATTTCAGTCAGTCAGTAATTTACTAACCCGTTATTTCCTGGATGGAGCAGAACTCTTTAAAGTTAAATTGCAACAAAGCTGAACTCCTGCAAATTGGGACTAAAATGCAACTTAATAAAATGAGCTCCTTCCCAGTCCATCTTGCCGGTGATCTCATCAGACCTGCCTCTACTGTAAAGAATCATAGTGTCATTTTTGATTCCTCCCTCTCTTATTCCTCCCACATAAATCACATTAAGAAACTTTCTTACTTTCACCTCCGTAACATATCCCGTGTTCGCTCCTTCCTCTCCTTCTCTAATGCTGAGAAACTTGTCCATGCTTTTATCATATCCCGCATCGATTATTGTAATTCCCTACTGGCAGGTGCCCCTTCTAATCTTATATCACAGCTCCAGATTATTCAAAACTCGGCTGCAAGAGTCCTTACTCGAACCAGCAGCAGCAAGCACATCACACCCATCCTGCTCGGTCTTCACTGGCTCCCTGTGTCTTACAGAATCGAATATAAAATCCTACTAATAACCTACAAAGCCTTAAATAACCTCGCGCCAAACTACATCAGTGACCTTCTCCATCACTATGTGCCTGCCCGCCCACTAAGGTCCTCTGATTCTGGCAATCTTGTTGTGCCCCTCACTAATCTACACTCCATGGGTGACAGGGCCTTCAGCTGTATAGCGCCCAGACTCTGGAATGACCTACCGAAATTAATCAGGTCAGCTGACTCCATGAATTCCTTTAAAAAACAACTCAAAACTCATCTGTTCAGGAAGGCTTTTAGCTCTACTTGACTTTATTACCCTTCTCTCAGTTTACTTCTCTGTCAAGATGCTCATGTAACCTGTATGTGTGTGTGCGAGACCATCAATTATGTTGTCTGTTAGGCTTTTTTTTTTTTTTCTGAATAAACTGTCATAATCTTCTTTATTTATTTATCTGGTTTGTACAATGCTATATACTGTATACGCTGCCGTTCTTTATTATATTCTGTAAGTGCCTTGAGCATGGGAAAGGTGCTATATAAATAAGATGTATTATTATTATTATTATTATCCTAACACAGGGTCACGGGGGTCTGCTGGAGCCAATCCCGGTCAGCACAAGACGCAAGGCAGGAACAAATCCCGGGCAGGGCACCAACCCACTGCAGGACACACACACACACACACACACCAACACACCAAACACACGCTAGGGACAATTTAGGATCGCCAATGCACCTAACCTGCATGTCTTTGGACTGTGGGTAGAAACTGGAGCACCCAGCGGAAATCCATGCAGACACAGGAAGAACGTGCAAACTCCACACAGGGAGGACTCGGGAAACAAACCCAGGTCTCCTTACTGCGAGGCAGCAAGAAGACCATTTACAGGTGTTCTTTTTTTCTTTTCTGATTGTTTTTATAGCAACTTGAAGGGAGAGGAAGTACATTTTTATTTAAATATTTGTTCATCTTTGTTTTTTTATTTTGTGTAGGTGTTTCATTATTTAATGAAACTTGATTGATTTTTGTATTTGGGTTTCATTATTGCATTTATTATTTTGGAGCACCTATAAATAAAGAACACTTTGTTTTTCACCTTTTTATGAGTCTTTGCCTCTAACCACTCACCACTGACATTTTTTCCTTTAACTACAAGTGCTCAGAGTGCAACATGTTGCCAATTCCTGCTATACATCGTATCACACATTCATTTGTAGATGATATTCAGCGATATCTTTTCATCAGACCAAATGACATTTTCCCTTTTGTGTTGTCATTTAATCAACCATGTCAACAAGTTAAAAAAAGTGGATGTTCCATAACTAAATGCAGAAATAATGAAAAGCTAGAAGGTCCTGTCATTGTTTCAACTCTGTAGGCCCAAACTTTAGTTTTACTGAATCTGCACAGAGCTTAGTAGTTATTTCTGACAAACACATTACAGCACCATCTAAAATGTGATTTTTTTTCCAGATACAAAATATACGGTAATTAAAACATAATTCTTGGCGTGCAGGATACACAGAAGATAATTATATTGTAGTAATGCAATGCATTACTCACAGGCTGTTCAAATTATTCTCTTTCTAGCTTTCAGTTAATTAAAAATGCTGATGAAAGCATAATTTCTAGACCTAGTATGCCCACAGACTGTAACTCTCTTTCTTAAGTCTTTACAATAGCATCCAATTTAATCTGAGCTTGATTTCAAAGTCATTTGTATTTCATATAAGGTTTAAATGGTTTGGGTCCTTATTACTGAAGAGAATTTTTCAAACAAATGCAAGACTTCACATAATAATCTCAAGACGATGATCTAAGACTATCAAGGCTAACTAATACTACTGTTCAAGCCTCTAGTTTCATGGCCTCATGAACTGGCTGCTTTTGTAAGCGATGCTCTCATCAGTCTCAGAATTTAAATCCAAAATGAAGTCTCATTAATGTAGTCTGACACACCCTGATTAGAGCTGCCGAGTAGAAGTTTAAATTAAAATTCTGTTTTCTAGTCATTTGCACAGAAAGTAAAGTGTGACCATCATTAGAAATTGTTATTGTCACCCCGTTCTATTCTGTTTCTCTTTTCAGAATCCTCATGTGCCTCTTGATGCTGATGCTACATTATCAAGCTACTTCTCCAGTCCCATGGCTAGTAAAACAGCAAGATTGAATCTCCTTTTTACACTGTTCAGCATTCACTTATGATATTGTAGAATGCCCAGGAGGATCTGGGCAGTGGGTCATGAAACTGTGATGTTGTTTCACTTTGACCGTGACTGTATCTATTATAACACTAAAAAGGTTTATTTTCTCCAATAATACCTTTTACGGGAGTTGTAATTTTCTTCTCATCGGTTATCATCTGCACATATCTTAATTATAATGGCAATGAACTTAATTTGTTTATGTTTACCAAGCAGTGGGTTTGGCCATAACTTGTGTATTGATGTATGTAAATATTGTATAATTAGGAAGTTTCTATTGATGCATTATAGCTGTGGATTGTGCACACGTTCTGTGCCTGTCTTCAGAGAAGAATCATATACAAAAATAACTGGAAAAAAGCTGAACAATAAAAATTCCATAATTTTCCTTTCTAATATTTTTTTTACTGAGCACAAAAAAGTACAATTCCTTTGCAAAACAAACTCCTTGTGAGACATTTCAATTACATAGGTGACCTGAATAAGATTTGAAACAATTACTTGATCTACCCCTCTGTTCAACAATTTAAAATTATAAATTAAGCAATTCAGAGGTGATTAAAGTGCACATTGCAAACTTTTATTTAAGAGTATTTGCATATATTTTCATCACATCATGTAGAAAATGACAACACTTTTTATACATGGTCTCCCCATTACAGGGCACCATAATGTGTGGGACATAGCAAAGAATTTATTGTGCAACTTCCATCAGCAGTTACAACATCATTGAAGAGAAGTGTGCCAGTACCTGTGGCAGCCATGCCTGCCCAAACCATAACACCCCCACCACCATGTTTTACAGATGAGGTGGTGTGTTTTGGATATTGCACAGTTCCTTTTCATCTCCACACTGTGCTCCTGCCATCACTCTGATATAGGTTCAGCTTTGACTCATCTGTCCACAAGACTTTTTCCAGAATTCTGCAGGCTCTTTTAAGTACTTTTTCTCAAACTGTAATCTGGCCATCCTGTTTTCATCTTGCAGTGTGGCCTCTGTATTTCTGTTCATGAAGTCTTCTGCAGATGGTAGTCTCTGACACATACAAAGCTGCCTCCTGAAGACTGTTTCTGATCTGTCAGACAGGTATTTGGGGCTTTTTCTTTACATAAAAGTGAGGATACTTTTGTCATCAGCAATGGAAGTCTTCCTTGGGCTACCAGTCCTTTTGTGATTACTGAGCTCAGCAGTGCATTTTTACATGTTAATTATATTCCATACAACTGATTCAAGTAAACCTAGGCTTTTACTGATGTCTCTGATGGTTTTATTCTTGTTTGTCAGCCTCATAATGGCTTCTTTGGCACAGCTCTTGTCCTCATGTTGAACAATGGCAACTATGGACCCAAAAGCTAGTCTGTAGGTAGAAGCAAGCCTACATATCTCATACCTGCACTAATGAAGCCAGGAAAAAAACAGCTCAGTAATAACAAACAACTATGACACCAATTGTCCCAAATATGATGGTGCCCTGAAATAGGGGAACATTGTATAAAAAGTGTTGCAGTTATTCAATATTGAATTTAAGGTGGTCTCCTTTGAAAGTAAACTATTACTACTAATATAAAACTAAAGTCAAGTTAACAAAAAATATTCATGCAGTGAATATACATTTCTTTAAGTTATTTTATGAATGTATATGTCTGAATTGTTAATTTAAGCTTACATTCACAATGTCCATCCATCCATTTTCCAACCCGCTGAATCCGAACACAGGGTCACGGGGGTCTGCTGGAGCCAATCCCAGCCAACACAGGGCAGGAAACAATCCTGGGCAGGGTGCCAACCCACGGCAGGACACACACAAACACACCCACACACCAAGCACACACTAGGGCCAATTTAGAATCGCCAATCCACCTAACCTGCATGTCTTTGGACTGTGGGAGGAAAACGGAGCACCTGGAAGAAACCCACGCAGACACGGGGAGAACATGCAAACTCCACGCAGGGAGGACCCGGGAAGCGAACCCGGGTCTCCTAACTGCGAGGCAGCAGCGCTACCACTGCGCCACCGTGCCACCCACATTCACAATATGTGGATTTAAATTACCAAATCTTTTTATGATATATTCTTTAAGGCAATGGTGAAAGAGTTTACATAATACTTACAAATACAGAATAAACAATGGATGTTCTTTAAATTCCAACTGAATACTACTCTACAAAATGTGAAAAAAATCTTCTTTTACAGATCAGCCTGTGCTTTCCTAACAATGTCAGAGTTTAAGAAATGCAACATTTCCTTTTGAAATGTTAGAAACAAAAAAATTCCTCTTTCAGTTACTTCACATTTAACTCATTACCCTTTACCCGGCAATCTGCCTAGCCATCTGCCAGTCGTGTGTAAGTCAAGCTGTAACTACTATATTTAATTAATAAGACAACAAAAATATATCTTTTAAAAATAATCAGCTATGTGATCAATTTAGGGAAATGTTTAAGCAGCATATATAATATGTACTGGAAGTGTATAAATAAACTTAAAATTATCTGTGATGTAATACATCTTTTGCAAAAACTCTTGGACTTTTTTCTAAGTCATATGAGCCAATGCTAAAAGAATCTTAACAAAAATGCTATCCAAGAGTTTGTTCTAGCAAATGCTGAGATTTAGCAGGAAATGCATGACTTTCTATTTAAAAAAAGTAATTAGATAAATGTGTTTAAAGCAATGCAAACATGTTTTAGATATCAGACAATGCCTACATCTAAAGTGCTGCCATTCCGAAGTATCTAAAAAGATATAATTTTATTGTATTTCTTATAAAGTGATTAGCATCAGAATCTTTGTTAATGACTAAATAAGACGCAACACATCACTGAAATAAGAATAGGAAAGTAAAGTGTGTCTCTTTGCATTTTCATTAACTTTAGACTACAATTGTGTAAATCACTAAGTAAAAAACCATAATAACTGTCTATTGTGTGAGCTGCTTAAAAGATGCTACTGGAAAATTTTATATTGAATGTCTCATGCTATTTATAGTAATGGATCTTTCCCTGGCTATAATAGCTAAAGAAAAATGATCTCAAGGGAGAAAAATGACCACATTTTTAACAAAAAGTTAAAATGTATACATTTTTTATTGTAACAGAAACTAGTGAATAAAGTATGCATATTATATTGATAATGTGCTTCTGCACATATATAATTATTAAATCATTAGGTTTGAGAAGAACAGCTCTCAAAGGGCCAGTTGTTAACACACACTGCTCTCTTTGTTGAATGGGGGTAAAGTGTTTTAGGCATGAAATTCAGGGTGAAAGATATCACCTGATAGGAGCAACTGCTTACCAAAGTACAGACTTCTTGACTGTGATGTCTACACACTGATATGTGGTTTAAGTAAATGCAGACAGGTAAATTTGGATCAAGTGACACGCATGTAAAATACTCATCTGCTGAAAATGTATTTGAAGAAACGCAAAGGTCTACAGAGCATGTTATGTCAAATTGTAGTTCCATTGACCCTGATTTCCAACACGATTCCAATACAATCTGTACCAAGACAAACTTGAGCTACTCTGGCAGCCAAAAGTGGCCCAGCTCCTAGTAAGACAATTTATGTACTGTACATATTTTCTTTATTTTGTCATTCTAATAGTTGTTAAGCTTGAAATATTTTAGAGCTGTTCAATTAGTAAGCAATTAAAAGTGAACTATGAATAAATTGTGGAGACAGGGAATAAAACTACTACATTGCGCAGCACAGGATGTTTTACAGATGTTCAGGTAACACTGTAGCCGATCAGACAAAGCAGTCACCTTTCAAATGAAGCACAACTGGTCTCAAAGTGTAGGCTTTAAGAAAAACCATTCTAACCTTCCTTTACTGTATAAGCCGCTTAAAACATTGTTCAGGTAAAGTGAGCAAACTTCATACAGTATATACAAGTGAGAAGGACTATAGTTAAACCCAGAATAAAGAAAGTTGTTATGTTGAGTTATTAATGTTATTAATATTGGACAGTAGGTGGCACTGTAAGAAATACTAAAGAAAGAAGAAGGAGAGCTCCTAGAGAGAGAAAAGTCATATTTAGGAGAAACAGACCCACCCACTACCAAATTTAACATATTTTTACATTTGTTTTATATATATATATATTTGTTTTATAGTTCAATATACCAAATTTTATAATACATCCTCTCGTAAATCACTGAATTATTTGTTTCAAAAAGTTAAAAAAGTCATGCATTATAAGTATAATGAATGGGAGTAAATGATTTTAACTTGAGAGCTGATACTGTTTCTCTGAAACTCTCTACCTTGGCCTGCCAATGAGTCTCAGTCTAAATTGTTAATATAAGTATGTTTCTGTTGCTGTTTAGATCTGTTGTTTGTCATATTATGATGTACTTTACCTTACTTACAATACTCACTACATAACTATCAGTCTGCTATTTTTGACATTCTTTTTTGTTGTTTAAGATTTATGTTTCATTTTTTTTAAAGGCTCATTTTCCTCTAATGTACTACTCGGTTAATTGACCTTGCACTAAACTTTGTTGTTGTAGCTTTGAATTTTAGTTGTGTGCTTGGAAAGGCTTTTTGTGATGTGATGCTCCATTCTTAAAAAAAAAACAGAAAACAACCTGCAATAAGCATTAAAGAAAAGAGCAAACAAAAGCATTCGGTCATTGACTGGAATATCATGGGTGTGTGAGGGGGGTATATGTAGGTCGAATTAGAATGTCTGGAGGCAACATGTTTGACAAAAAAGTGGAAACTGTTAAAGGTGCTCTACAAAATGTATTATTAATATTACTACTAAATCCATATATCTACACATAACATACAAAACAAAAACAAAAAGGGCATAAATTATGTGCTGGTTAGGATTTTCTTTATGCATGCACATTTTGTGCATATTGTGTACACTTCATTTTGTATATAGTTATTAGTTATTAATATATTTTGATGTTTTTGCATTATCATTTTGTGTTTTTGTATGTCTATGGCCATTTTGTCTATGGTTGTTCTGCCTGTTGCTGGCAACAGGATAGAGGAGTAATGTAAAATAATATGTTGTCACTCGCCGCCTAAATATGAGAGGGAGGTGTGTTACAATTACTGTGGAAAGTTATTAAGGGCATTTAGTGAAAAATCTTATTAGGAAGACAGGACTTTGTGCGTATTCAATGATTTTGGTTATCATTTTCTGCTATGGTATCGTTTTTACTTCTTAATCTTATTACTTTGATATCTGCTGATCTTTCTTGCTGATTCTCTCCCTTATCCCTTTTGTGGTGCCTTCATTTCTCGGTACACACAGTTAAAATCAATCCTTCAGGATAAGCTATTGTCACCTTTTTTCTAAAGTGAGAGATTCAGATTTTTCTTGCTGTTTACAGCAATTCTGACCCCTGCACATTTTGGAGAAACTGGGATATTACGACACCCATGATCAATTAGTGAATTGGAGCCAAACCAGCTAAATCATGACTCGCACTCATTATTATAATATTATAACATATCATAATGACTTGCTGACATGAATTATTATATAACAGTTTATATCACTGAGTTATTATAATATGTGTTGTAAAAGACCAGGCCCCAGGCACAGACAGACAGACACCATATGTCTTAAACACACACGTTTTATTTTCTTCACCCATGGGCGCACGTCTTCCCCGTGACCCACAGGCAGTACACAGTCCCAAACAAGCACAATTCTCACCACAGCAACAATCCTTCTGGCAGCACCACTCCTCCTCAGGCTTAGTCCTCCTCCTCCCGACTCTGGCTCTCTCGAGTGATGGTGGCTGGCCTTTTTTATACCCCACCCGGAAGTATTCCAGGTGCTTGATCACCTGGGCCTAATTGCATTTCCGGGTGGGGCTGAGGAATTGACCAGCCGGGCTGCAAAGTCCATGCAGCTCCCCCTGGCGGCCATCCGAGCCCCCAACCAGGCTGTGGAGGACTCCATCTCCCATGGAGCCATGCGCCCGGTTGGGGAATCATCGTCTGCCAGGGAGGCTGCCACCAAGCATCCCGGGGGAGGTATTGAGCTGTCCATGGTAGCTCCCCCGGAACAGATGCAGTAGGGGTGTCCCTGCCGGGTATGGGACCCGGCTGTCCTTCACAGTGTTAATGTGATAAACATATTAAATTTCAACAGTGTGATTATGATGTGTAGACTGTATTTCAGTTCCCTTTTATGATGGCCAGTGCTGCACATTTTCACTGAAAAACATTTTTGTTTTTTTGTTAGTTTAAATCGGCTGCCTATTGTCACTTTTTAGGGAACTGGTTGACTGGTCAGGAATATTGCAGCCAAGCTTCACTTTAGCACATCCGCTGTGCTAAAAGCCATTATCTGACTGAGAAGACTCTAAATCCAGTTTTCATATGGTGTTGGTGTGAAGCTGCTTTTTTTCTTAACTGTAAGCTGTTATATTCCATTAATATTCCTTTATATTCTATTAATGCACAAGTCATACTGTATGTGTGTTAGATGCCAAGATGAGACTGACAAGCATCATGTCTCCATGACCTCGGTCAACATGTGATTAACTTATTTTGAGGCATATTATCTCGACATATCAGGAGGAAGGCTGCTCTGCCAGCCAATGAATGTCTGCACCATTGTAATTGCATATGTGTAAGCTTGATTAGCATTGAGGTGTGTTTCATGAATGCACATTCACAAGGTGATTGTGATATATAAAAGATAAGTCGCATAGAAATGTGCATAAGCCAGGTTTTACGATTCTAATTATATTTTTTTGCTGTTCGCATTATCCTGTTTTTTGGTCTTGCTCATATTTTCCCGCTTGAATCCAGGCACAGTTTTATGAATGAAAACCCTGGTAAATAAACTGCATTATTTTTTGATTAATTTATCCCTTATTTTTGCCATTTGCCAAGTGACTCGGGCAAGTGACCTGTGGCATAGCAGGTCCACAGCTCAGATGAAAAGGCCCATTTTTTTAAATAAATAATCGCTACACTCGTGGCTTATAGAGGGGGGCGTGATAGTTTGGCCAGAGTGGTTCTTGGACGTGATGTGCTGCAGCTTATGTGCACAGGTGAGGAATCGTTCGCATCTATAATTGATGCTGGGAGCTGCTAATCACCACACCTGTGACACATCCCCATTATATATAGTAGGAGTGCAAGCGCGGAGGGGAGAGAAAAAAAGATTAGAAAGAGAGAATGTATGTTAAAGGAGGGAGAATGGGAGGCAGGAAGCGAAGGAGCCGGTGTGAGCAAGCGAGAGCAGGCTTGCTATAAGAACAGGCAGCTGGGAAACGTGATCCCTCTCAGGGTGTTTGGCCGGCACCCAGGTCGCTCCTGCTGAGCACTTGCGAGAAGCAGAAGTGACCAGAAGGTGGTTGGCTTGCCACATAAGGCCGAGGAAGGCAGCGGGAGTTAGATTTGGAATCAGAACCCCAGTGTGAGCAGTCCGGCCATTGCTGGAACCAAAGTCTCGGTCTGGGTAGTGGTACCGTATGGAGCCAGAGGATGGAAGGCAACCGGACGTGGAGAAGGTCAGCTGCAGGTAGGGCGACTCCCCTGGTGCATAGCCTGGATGGGAGAAGCAGGGGAGCCGCCAGCTAGGAAGGCACCGGGTTTTGTTTTTAAAAGGATTGCTTCCAGCCAGCTATTTTAACCTTGTTTTAATTGTAATTATTTTAACCTCCACATTTCACTTGCTTTTTAGTGAATTATTTATTTATTGATGTTTTAATGCACTGCACTATTTATTTGAACACTGTTTTTGGATTTGTTTTATTGTAATAAAAGCACTTGCACCTTTTTGCACCATCCCCTTGCTTCATTGGTGTCCTCACTGTCCAGCTCATCTGGTTACATTACCGACAGTGTTGGGTACGAGAGGCTCCTTAAAGGGAAGTGGGAGCCATGGAGAAGAATCTGCATTGTCACATGACCATTCATTATATCTTTTTTAGCTCACTGCTTATGAAGAATTTCATTCTCTCAACACTACTAAAGCTTACAATACGTATTTACATTGGCAGTAATATGCTTCAGGAATTTATTCCCTGATTTTAATAACTATTGTTTTATTTAAAATATGTTTGCTTTTCACTTTTAGTAGTATTCATGTGAGAAATAGGTTTGAATGGAAACAAAAATATTTACTTTTTATTATATGGCCATTATCCTCTTTTTGTTCCCAGTATGGTATCAATTTTCTTATTTGGGTCCTTAGATAAAAAAGTTTAAAAACCTCTGGTTTACACCAAAAAGGAATTTTGAACCAGAAAATATTATTTTGATAGCAGATAAAGCTGCACTTTGCAATTCATGGATAATGGGCTGAGTCATCAAGACAATTTCATACACCAAATGTGCAGTCAGAAACTTTTATGTGCAGACCAAACCAAGCATACTGGGGAGATCAATGAATAAACATTGCCTGCTATGAGAAACCACAAATAATTGAAATAAGAAATTCTAAATATTTCTAAGCAATATTTAATTTTTATGAATAATTTAGGGATCTTATTCAAGTAATATATAGTAATTGCTACTGCTCTCTGCATAAACAATTAGTGTCTGGAAATGTAACAGCTAATTCTAGAAACTTGAAGTAAATTTTAAATACATATAAATATGTGTTCAGCTAAAACAGAATGTTGGCTTTACATAGTTACATAGATAATGGAAGATTCTCTTTTAATTCTTATAACAAAACATGTTAATAGAACATTTCTCGCAATTTGCTTAAATTCTGACGTAACAGAAGAATAAGCTCAGTTAGAAAGATAGATGTTTACAATTAGAATGGTTTATAGGCATATAGCTTTCTTATCATATACGTTCAGAAGTTACTCATGTTCATTGCTTGAATCTTTCCTCTGCAGACTTTTTGGAAAAATTGAAGAATTGTAGCTATACAATTAATTAATAATAACCATTTGAACATAATAAAAATTGACTGATGTTTGCTAAGCACCTACCAATGAATTTTGCCCACTGTCATGTACAAGATCATAATCCAGACTTCCACACGGGAAAATAGATTTATATAATAATTGTACAGTGAAACCTCAGTTTGCGAGTAACTTGGTTTACGAGTGTTTTGCAAGACGAGCTAAAAGTTTTAATAAATTTTGACTTGATAAACGAGCGGTACAAGTAGTATGTATATGCTTTGTCTCCTGAGCGCCATGTGATCACAACTGAGCTGATGGTTCTTCACTTTCTCTCTCGCTGTGGGATTGTGGGCAATCGTCTCCTGTTCTCCGTCTGAGTCGGCGTGCCTCACTCATATAATCAACATCCGTACGAGCATATACTGTTTACTAAAGCATCGTGACTGTGTGCGTGGGTGGGTGTGTGTGTGTGTGTGTGTGTGTGTGTGTGTGTTGTGTGTGCACGTGCGTGTGTGCTGTGATGTGCAAGTCCCTGTCATGCGTCCCAAAACACTAGGCTGAGTCTCAGTACTTTAGCAACACCAGCTTTATTCAGCTTGAAACAGCAACAGTGCAGTTATTTATTGTAGCGGGATCTGCCACTCTCCTATACACAGACACAGCAGTCGGGCAGGATCGTGGCCAAGTAGTACTGTGCCCTGCACATTTATAATGTTCCTTGTTCTTTGTAACACCCATCGACGGCAGGCGCTTATAGCATGTCTGCGATCTTTTCAGATTCGCTTTTACGGCGAACTACTACAGCACTGGGAGACTGCGATTGCTTTGGGACGCTCTTCCACGTGTTGTCCCATTGGGTGGAATCCCACAAGAGTTTAGAAACTCACTCACACCAGCCATGATTCTTTTCAAAGATAAAGTGCAGGTTAATTTGTTTTATGTATTTTTACTTTATATGTTGTATTAATCAATTTTATATGAATACATATACACATTTCCGGAACAAATTATGCTTGCAAACCGAGGTTCCACTGTAATTACCTCTAAGTGTATTATACTGTGCAAATATGTTTTATGGTTGTAATTTTGATTAAAAGGAGGGGTGCATCATTACTTAAAGAAAAAAAGGAATTACAATAAGCTCTAACTCAAAATTTAAAATGTAAATTATTAGAATGAGATTTTTTTCCAGTTTGGAAGGCATACAGAAGTTCTGATCAAACATTTATATTAAATGAATTGTTGTTGTCTGTGAAAAATGAATTAAATCAATTTATAACAATTTTTAAATTTCAGAATTTTAAATTGTAAGGTATTGCACCTGACAGTATGTCAGTGGAAATCTAATTATTAATGATTATTCTCAATGAACAAGAGCTTGGCAATAACAGATCTGAAAATGGATAAATGGCTAGTGCTGCTGCAAGACAGTGCCTAAAACGTGGATTCAGGTTCTGTCTTTGTCACTGTTTATGTGGAGGCTGCTCAATTTTCCTGTTATGTCCTGGGATGTACCCGTGCCTGCAAGTACTGAGATACACTTCAGCTTCTCATCACTTTGTAATGATTAAAAATGGTTTATAAAATGTGTGCATAGATAAATATGAAAAGCAAAAGCAATGTTCGATGTTTCATGCTCTCACTAGATTACAAATAGTGTAGACTACAGTCTTGTGGAAATTATAGCACAGAAAGAGTGAATAAAGAATTTATCAAAAATGAGATCACAGCAGGAATATGCAAGGTGTGTGATGCCAACCCAATCATTCTCAATACAGTATGTATGCTTGAGAACATGTAAAAAATAATCAACTCAATGTCCACCTGACTTAATTGGCAGTAAGTGTCGATATGTAGCACAGCAGGATGATTATAAGCTCAATAAGTACAAAAGAAGTAATTTCGCAAAGAAAAAACATAAAAATACCTTCCCCATATCCTTGAGAAGAGTAATTTGACTTTGTATTTTGAAATGGAAAGAAAGAGAGAGGAAGATGTGCTTTTAGTCAAGGACTGAGAGGTACCTTATTATCTTGTGATGCTTTATATTGTAGTCCCATTTGCTTTGTAAAGTTCCTAGTGATGATACTTTCTACAAAAGACACCATATGAAGGAAAGATAAAAAAAAAATCCTACAAACTTATGTATCCATTTTCAGAATATACTATTTCTGAAATACAGTGAAAGGGAGTTAAAGCCCATCTTTATAACAGTGAGCACAAGTCATAATCCAAACCTGGAAAGAATGTTAGTCCACCATAGGGAAAATTTACTATATATTCCACTTTACATATAACTGTACAAAGTCAGTTTAGAGTTTCTTGTTAATTTAACAAGAACATCATGGGAACATGGGAGAAATCAGGAATGTCTAAAAGAAATAAAAATCATGCAGAACAAGGGGAGAACAAGAAAACTCTGCATAGAGATTCTGGGCTGTAAAATGTAAGACATTGGCATTAACCCTAGCCACTTTATTTGAAGATAAATGATTTCTTTTAGAGAACCACCAAACCTTTATTTGTATTCATTTTCTTACTGTTATTAAGACATTTCATTCTCTACTTTCTGTGTTGTAATGAGTGTTATACAATTATCTGCAACAGTAAACAGATTATAAGACTCTTTGACTCTGGGCTTACTCAGTATCCTGTTTTTCGATTACTACAAATGTATGTACTAAACCAATAAGACTGTACTTTCTACATTGAAAGACAAAGATTTTTTAACTGTGACTGAAGAAATAACATAATAATAAATTTGACAAAGAAGAGGAGACCATTCAGTCCATCAGGCTTCTTTGTTTAGCTAATAGTTAAGCTGTTCCAATATCTCATCCATATATTTTTTTAAAGGATGTCAAGATTTCTGCTTCAACTACATGACACACAACTCTTTGAATAAAGGAGTGTTTCCTGGCTTACATCTTAAATGCACTTCCCCTTAATTTCCACTGATGTGATCACATAAGTGATTGACCATTTAGTGAAACTAATTTGGCTGGATCTACTTTATCATTGCCTTTGAAGATTTTAAATGCCTTTATTAGGTCCCCACGCAGTCTCCTTTGCTCAAGACTAAACAGGATTAATTCTCTGAGTCTTTCAGACCTTGAGACCAAGGATGCATATCTTTCTTGTAGCATGGTGACCAGAACTGCACATAATACACTAGATTTGGTCTCACTAGTGCATTATATAGTCTGAGCATAAAGTCCATTGACTTACAGTATATTCAACAGTCTTTACGATATCACCTAGCATTTTTTATTCCTTTTTAATTGCTTCTGCACATTGCTTAGATGATGAAAATGTTATGTCCACATGAACCCCTAAATCCTTTTCAGAAATTGCTTCTATTAGGACAATGTCTTGAATCTTGTATTAGAATTTTTTTTTTTTTTTTGCAGTTTTTTCCAAGTGTTTGTCCTATTATGAAGCTTGTCTAAGTCTTCTTGAATTGCTGCCTCCTCAAATATTTAAAGTATCAAATTATGTTTTAAGCCACAAAACTGAGAACTGCAAAATGCCATTTTTCCAATTTAAGAAAAATAGTTTTTACCTTATTAATTTATCTATAATATAATTTGTTTGTTGCTTTAAAAGTTCAAATTTAAAACTGCACATGTGCTGATCTGCTAAGAAACTTGTGTTTCAGTACCAACTACTCACTGTGAACAATGTGCAAAAATCTTTTGGACTTTGATGACCCCATGTAAGCAATGTAGTCAGAATTGTCAGAAGATTCACAACTTTAAATTTTACTGTTTTTAAAAAATGAAGAAAAGTGGACAATTTAATAATAGTTGTTTCTATCAAACAATGTACTCTGCTCCCTTTATAGAAATGCCCACTGCTAAAGCATTTCCACTCAGTTTCCCCAGCCCCATACTACTGATTACATAAATGTTTTTCTGTCACAAGCACAAGATATACTGTATATCTTCACGTTTAATATTCTTGTTGTAGCTGTAGGATATGTGTTGAACTACTGAAATATACAGTATATATACCAGTAACGGAGTACTACACGATAACGTGCAGTGAATCCACTTGACTTGAGCATTCATAGATTTCATACTCTTTCTCTGTACGTTTATCATTCATTTGCTCAGAGGTTGATGCGCTTGCTATTTCGTGAACAGTTCTTCTTTTCTCCACCCTAGCGGTCCATTTCTTCTCTTCTTCCATCGGCATCTTTTCGCGTTAAAACTGATTAGGTGAGTGTTTGTATTGCAATTGCTTAGTACGTTTTCTTTCATTTTTCACTTAAGCTGTCACTTAAGTCTTCAATCTGCCTCAAGAATGATTTAAGACATGAAGAGGTAGGGGAAGTGACAGCAAAGGAGCAGGGAATGAGAACAGCGCCCATACGCATGCACTGCATGGCCGCCCTGCTGGTTGATTCTACAATAACATAAAATAAAAATAAAAAGAGGAATAACCTTGGAGGTCAATCATCACCCCAAAAGCGGATAGTAGACGTCACATAGTATATATGTACCAAATTTCAGGTCAATAGTTCAAACGGTTTGCGATCTACAGGTGTTTTAAAATCCTGGACAGACAAACGTACAGCCACGGTAGCGTTTTATATATACTGTATATATATATATATATATATATATATATATATATATATATATATATATATATATATATATATATATATATATATATATATACTAGCTGTGTAAACCCGTACTGTAAAAAGCCCAGGGTCCTAGAAACTATTGAAATCATCAGAAAAAAAATTAAAATGTAGAGATGTCAGGTAATTGAAGGAACTACTCTGGGCATTTCTCTCCTAGGAGGTTTCGTGTTGCCGACGTGCTCGCCTCATTTGTGCATTGGCGGCTAAGCGACTGTCTTTCTTCGGAGGTTTTCTTTTGCCAGCATGCTCGCCTCGCTTCTGTATTAGTGGCTAAGTGAGTGACTCTTTCTTCAGAGATTTTTACTTTGCCGATGGGCTGGCCTCGCTTGTCTATCCGTGGAGGTGGAGCCCTTACCCTGACTCCACCTCTCACTTCCGGACAGGACAGAGACACACACTTCCACATGTAGACGTTTATATATAAAAAGGAGCAGGACTTCAAGGACTGGAACTAAATCTGGCATCTTCCAAATCCAAGGACTGGCATCTTTGGTTTTCTGGAGGTTCTGCTTCTGCTCTGCAGGTAGAAAGGGACAAGGAGTCAATAACTTGTGTTTCTCCAATCACCCTTCTAGTTATCCTGATGTCGTTAGAACCCTGAAGATGCTTACCAAACATAAGCATCCAACTGTATTTATATATCTTAAAGCTAGGAAAAGCAACGGTGTAAAGGTGACACCATAACATCATAATTCAGGTAACAGGGAAACCAATATCAAAACAATTCAGTCTGACATAGAACTTCTTTGTGATGTGGATGGAAGCATAGACAAGAAAGAAAAAAAATGGCTTCTATATCAAGTTTACTGCTTTTCAGGTATATTGTTTCAAAATAATCAAAAGAAAACGAAAACTACAAAGAAGTAATGAGAATGGTTGTTCAGTTTGACATACTTAAAATATTTTTGGGACTAGTATGGGTGTTTGTATGTGGGCCATTGCCAAGAAAACCAGATGAAATTTAAATTATTTAAAAGATGGAAGGGGTAATGTCAGTAACCCTTTGAATATTTTATATTTTGTTTTTCCTTTTAATTATTTTGTGAGTATAACTAGAATATGACATAAATCCTCAATGCCCTTAATTTAAATGAAAACTATAAAGAATAATTTTAAAACCTTTTTTAAGAAAAGTGATTGCCTTTAGTTCAAATGTGTTTAATTTGCTTTTATGTACAAAGCAGTACTTACTGTACATACTAGCCATCTTCCTGCCCTTTCCTTCCAAGCATAAATATAGATTAACCTTTACTTTCACCGCCCACACATTGGTGATAAGACCTGATCATTATTGGCTTAAGGCACATCTACAGGTTTGTTTTCCCCTTCATGCAAGCTAGTTTACAATCAAATGACTAATTTTTTATTATATATATTTATTCAATATCAATTTTATTTACAAAAAAAATAGTTTTTTTAATTGTCTAGGGTAGAATAACATTAAAGTAATACACAGCACAAGTTGTAATTTTGCTAAACGCATATTAACAAAGTAAATGTTGAACTTTTATTAATCTATATTATCAATATACCAAATGAATGAATAATTGTTAAACCTGAGACAGTGTTATTTATGAGTATAAAATGACTGCAACATTGGAATAAATCAAAGAACTTAATTTTTGTTTGACATTACCTAATTTTCTCAAATACACAAAGTGACAATGTTTTTAATTTAGAAGCTTTTATTGTCATTATACCATGTATGACGAAATTACAGTGCAGCTACTCCTTCAGATGCAATGAATAAAAGAAAACAATGATTTTTACAGTAACTGTAAAGTACTACATATAAAACTTCTAAATAAAAAGAATATATACGTATATAAAAAAAATACTAGTTAATAGGTAATAGTGAGGTATTGCCAATCAAAAAATGTGGTGTTACTTAACAAGAAATTTTCTCCCTTCATTTTTCAGAGTTTTTATTATTTTTATTGATTAAATTTTGCATACAACTAAAATATTATGTATTGTCAGAAAGGCGCTATATTGCGCCCGACCTGGCACAGACTTGACACGGGAGGCACGTGTGAAATACCAGGGGCCTCATGTATAACACCGTGCATAGAACTCACACTATAACATGGCGTAAGCACAAAAGTGGGTTTGTGCGTATGCACAGAAAAATCCAGATGCAGGAATTTGTGTGCACGCAAACTTTCACGATCTTCCACTACATAAATCCCAATCAGCGTGAAAAGTAACGCACGTGCACGCGCCTTCTGTCCCGCCCCAACTCCTCCCAGAATTACGCCTCTTTGAATATGCAAATCAATATAAATAGCCTTCTGTGAAAAGACAATGGGAAAAGCACAGGGGAAAATATAAGAATTTCAGTGAATACCAAGTGGAGGCAAAGGAAAAACGTACTATTTGTTGGTTTAAACAGTGGTATAATCAACAAAAGAAAGTTGATCGAGTGACAGAGTGTCGGAGAAACTCGAAAGATCAAGTTCACAAAGTCGCACAGTGCCTGAAATAAAAAAGAAATCACATATCAAAGTCGCCGTGAAAAGGCAAGTCGTAGCCCACCGTCTTAGTGTCATATGAAAGCTTATTAGGGAACAGACAAAAAAAAATAGGCACACAGTGGGAAAAAAAGCACGAAATGTCAACTTTAATCTCGAAATTTCCACTTTAATCACGTAGTTTATTTTGCCATTAAAGTAGAACATCATAAACTTCATCTTAAAATCGTTTCTTTTACTAGTTTCTCAAGTAGCACGTTAAATGCTTTGTTCTGTATTTGATCTTCTATGTGCTCTATGTGTGTGAATCACTACGTGCGTCCGTTCTTTCTCTTTCTCCGACAGGACACAGAATCCATTACATTCGTGATATTACAGCTCTCTGAATAATTAAAATACTGAGATGTATACGTGATATCATTTTCATGATGATAGGAATGAAAGCATGTTATTAAACATGGGAACACGGTGGCGCAGTGATTGTTCATATCTCACGCAAGAGGCTTGCTGCGCCATGTGCGACCTTCGATGAAATAATTTATTACAGAAGTACTGTCTCTTTCAAACGTACTAACCTCCAATTCCTGTCCTTCCTTTTCTTTCTCCAAATACCCAATCGGCACACAATCAGCTCTGTAATAGACGTTAAGCCATCTGTAAGCTTGGAACGCCGATTCTTCAAAACTTTTAAGGAACATTGAAATATCTTCGGTAGTACATGTTTAATTATTCTATTCGTCTATCCTTCCAGTGTCGCGTCAGCACCAGCAATAATACAGCGCAAGGCAGGAGCTATCCGTGAACTAGCTAGCGCTGCAGCACCGTGTCCTCACATGTTTAATTATTAACAATACAGATTATTTAAATGAAGTTAAAGTTTTATCTGTATACTATAAGCAACATATTTTGCTGTGCGTGGCTTTACGCCAAGTTTAGGTTTTATACATCGCGATTTGAGCGTGGAAGCATTTGTACGCAATATTTCTGTTCGTACGCACCGTTTATACATGAGGCCCCAGGACTTTTATTTATCTTCAACTGGAGGGCACGTCTTCTCCGTAATCCCCCCAGCCACAACACAGTCCCAAGCACTAGTCACCACCAGTACAGCACAAGCACAAACACTTTCTTCTCCTTGGTGCCACCACTCCTCCTCCTTAGCAACCTTGTCCTCGTCCACCTGACTCTGGCCACTGAGTGGTGGTCGCTGGCTCCTTGTATAGGTCACCTGGAAGTGCTCTAGGTGTTTGATCACCGAGTTCCGGCAGCACTTCCAGGTGTGATGAATCTGTTGCCCACAGAGGCTCAGGAGTCCCAAACACAGCACCCCCTGGCGGTACCTGCGGACCCAGCAGGGCTGCCCTCAACTCCAATTCCCAGGGAGCCCTGTGGGAAACCCAAGCACTACTCCAGCCCAGGGGGATGGCCATCTAGCGTCCAGGGGGAGGTATTGCACTTTCCAGGGCTGCTCCCCCTGAATATAGTGTGCAGGGGCATCCTGGCTGGGCATGGATGCCAGCCGCCTGCCACAGTAGCTTTTAAAAAAAAATCTGTTTTAATATAATGTGCACTGTTCTGACTTTTTTGGAGGTTTTATGCCACTACAGTATATAAATACCAACTCTGCTAAGTTATGCCAAATCTTGTCTACACAGATAACCAGCAATGGTGGCAAGATGATGAAGGAAACTGCAAGATTGTTAATGTACTGTTCTTTCCTACTGTGTTAAAAAAGTTGTAAATGTAAAGGTATTAAATGTTTGGTAAGTGGACATATTTTTACTAATTCTGTTTATCATTTATTAATTCGGGTACTTAAAATTTGTGGCAAATACTGTATTATGTTATAAGCTTTTAATGAAGTGGTAAGAAGAGTGCATTGATCTTGAAATATCCAGAGTCATGATGCTAGTAAACTTACTGTTTAGAATTGTACTGACTCCATTGGGTGGCAGTGGAATGTTGAGGCACACTGGGGTTTTATTAAAGGCAATGGTTAATACCAGGAAGATAAAACTCTAATGAACAAGCCCAGTGTGTGAAACCAAAATCATAAGCTGAAAAACATAGTAGAAGACTCAAAAACCTAAATAATTTCATATAACTAGAACCAAAATTAAGATGAAAGTTGTAGTCACATAACAAACTACTGTAATTGATTGCCAAAATGAGACTGAAACCCTAATGAGAACTAGCTAGTCTTTTCTTTGTTACATCCACAAACTTGAACAAACCAGGAAGTGCACAATGCTGACCTTTACACACTTGACCAGATGCTATCATGTGCCGGACACTTCTGGGTTGAACATGCCTAAGAACAGCTTGGAAACCAGACCAAACAGAATACAGAAAATAGCTGCACCCATATCACAAACAAGACAATGCTACTGCAAATTTCCGTTTACTTGAGATACTTTTAAATAAAGTTTTAAAGAAAAATCCCAAATTTTAGACTTTTATTTTATTTTATAAAACATACAAAATTATAAATATAGCAGCACTGAACAGTAGTTGGAAGGTAAATTAAATGCATACAGTAATCGGACATCAAATATGTTTTCAAACCACATTTTATTCCTTAAATTACCTTATGTTAAGATTGTTTCTTTTTTTTTTTTACTTTTTGTATTTTTTTTTTCATTTTTCTGTTGTTTTATAATTCTGGTTACTTCTTTTCTTTTGTTTTATTTAGGTGTTGCTTCTGGCCTGTCACAGGCAGCATGTTTCTTTGCAGCAGACATTTTGATGTAATGGGTGCTATTGTATATAAAGCATGTGGCAAAGGTTCCACCTAGCAAGGATTAGGGCAATGCTGCTTATCACAGAAATGTTCTTGTTTTGCAAAACTCAATGAACTAACACATAAGAAAAAACTTTGTTATGATAGTGGGAAAAAAAGAAACTATATATTTTATGTGGGGGAGCTGACAGAGGGAGACTTCCATCCAAAGGAGCATTAGCTTCAGGCTTAGGGTTCTTAAAGGAAAAAGAACAAAGTCCTTGTTGGAGAAAAACAACAAAAGCAAGCTCCAGTGTCTAGAAAGGGTAAAAACTGGGAAAAAATGTGATTTTTAGCAACAAACCAAACAAAGGACTGGTGTTCTATGGATAAAATATTCTGCAGACTTTAGTTTTTTGAAGAGTAAAGAGATATTTGAACTTGGAGGTAAAGAACTAGAAAAGTCTGCTGTTGCTTAACTATGAAAAGTGAGAGAAGCTTATCCAATGAAAAAGTTACTTAAGTGCATAAATGGGCATACCAATTAATAATTTGAGTAAATGAGGTGCTACAAATTCCTCAGTCTAACTTACTGAGTTTGCCTGTGCAAAAACGCCCTGTTAGAAAGGATGGTGATTGAATTTTAATGTTTGTGTTTACAGCCCTACATGGGTCAGCTCCACCTTACTCAGCTGATCTTCTTGATCTATATTCATCAGTCAGGCAGCTGAGGTCTTCAAATCAGCTATTGCTTACTGTCCTGCATGGATGAAGCTGAGGGGCGATTGTGCCTTTGCTGTTGCTGGTCCTAAACTGTTTTCACCTTGCAATAAGGTCAGCTCCCACAAGTCATAGTTTTAAGTTTTTAGTAAAAAAGCACTTTTATTCAGCTGTTTTTAACATATGAGTTTCATTGTTTAAATCTTTATATTAATATCATTTATACTTGTGCATGTACTGTATGTATTTTTGTTACTGTATTTATATTTATATGTTGGTATACATGTGTTTATGTATGTATAATGTTTATATATATAAATATATATATTGTCACAAAAGCCACAAAGAGCCATAGCAAGGTTTGGGGCAGCCACCCGTATATTTGGTTTCCTAGCTGCAAATTGTTGTTTAAATGATAGCACTGCTGTGCACAAAACCAAGTCCAAAACAGAACTGAGGGAATAGGGAAAAGGTGGAGGCTTTTAAAGGGGAAGACAGGAAGTGAGATCAAAGGGGTCAGGCTCATGAAGGTCTTCAGCCATAGGTTCGAGCCCGGACGTGACATCACAGGGGCCAGAGCCGGCAAGTTCTCCTTCCATTGGCTCGGTCCCGGAAGTCACGTCAAGAGAGCCAGGTGGAATCTCCCGTGAATGGTCAGCAGGAAAGGGAGAAAAAGAGTCAGCACACTCTGCCACATCCCGGTATGACTCGGAGCTGCCCTTACTCAAGCCCTTTAGCTGCATCCCATGCGCAAGTGTGTGACAATATATACAGGTATATATACTGTATATATATATATATATATATATCATACACATATATATATATATCTATATATCTTTCTATATATATTTCTATATATACTAAATATCCATCCATCCATTTTCCAACCCGCTGAATCCAAACAGGGTCACGGGGGTCTGCCGGAGCCAATCCCAGCCAACACAGGGCACAAGGCACGGAACCAATCCCGGACAGGGTGCCAACCCACCGCAGGACACACACAAACACACCCACACACCAAGCACACACTAGGGCCAATTTAGAATCGCCAATCCACCTAACCTGCATGTCTTTGGATTGTGGGAGGAAACCGGAGCGCCCGGAGGAAACCCACGCAGACACGGGGAGAACATGCAAACTCCACGCAGGGAGGACCCGGGAATCGAACCCAGGTCCCCAGGTCTCCCAACTGCGAGGCAGCAGCGCTACCCACTGCGCCACCGTGCCGCCCCACATATATATTATAATTCTTAATCTTTCTTTTATTTCTTTCTATTAACTTTTATTCTATGTAAAGCATCCATCCATCCATCCATTATCCAACCTGCTATATCCTAACTACAGGGACTTTGGTTAAATTTTGGTTGTTTTAAATGTGCTATATAAATAAACTAATAAATAAATAAATACACGTGCGTATTAATTCTCACTTGTACATGCATAAAACCTTGTACGTGTACCCTGTCTTCATTATCCCTTGAAATGAATCACAATTTAACTATTTTTTAACTATAATGTATTATTTATATTTGTTAAATTATATATTAAACATGCTGGCAATTCATTTCAGACTGTAGTATTTTCTTTGAAAGCACAAAGCATGACAATATAGTGAAAATACAAAAATAAAATTAGAAACTGAACAAGAATTGTGTGACTCATTCTCAGGTAATGAATGAGTCAGTGATTCATTTATCGATAGAATGAAATGAACAAGAATCGAATGACTCATTCACAGATCAAATGAATGAGAATTGTGATTCTTTATTGTGTAAAAGTTCATTCTTTATTTGAACTAGAAAGAGTTAGTGAATGATGCATAACTTGTTGCATTCAATGAGCCATAAAAAGTGTGTACTAAAGTAAAGTTAAGGTTCAGTTTTGTGACTAATTTGATGAATGTACAAAGGGCAGGAACATATTAGTTTAATACTGTATTATGTTATATTGTCTGTTTAAAAAAATGTCAATAACAAATGGTACAGTGCATCCGGAAAGTATTCACAGTGCATTACTTTTTCCACATTTTGTTATTGGAAAGGCACTTTATTTTTAATAAATTTGCAAAAACCTCAAGTAAACTTTTTTCATGTTGTCATTATGGGGTGTTGTGTGTAGAATTCTGAGGAGAAAAATGAATTTAATCCATTTTGGAATAAGGGTGTAACATAACAAAATGTGGAAAAAGTGATGCGCTGTGAATACTTTCCGGATGCACTGTATAAAACAAACAGTTAAAACATTCAAATCTAAATATGTAGTTACTGTATAGCACTTGTACGATCAATGAAAGAATGATCAATGACAGAGTTCTTGTTCCCTGATAATGATTTAGATCTAACTTAAAAAAACTCAAAGGGGGGAATAAATGAAAATCATGAATCAGATGGGCAATGCTTGCACATGTAGTTTAACCATATAAGGCTGACAGCATCACACACTGCCATTCAGATCTACTGAACTGATTTGTTTGTGCTTGCGATTCAAATCTTATGATTCACTGAAAAGAGTCATTCAAAAAGAATCATTGCTATTAAAGACTTGTAAAAGCTAGACATGTACCTTGCATAATTATGAGCTTGCAACCAGATAAAAGCGCAAGCGCTGGGCAAAATGTGTACCTGCCTAAAATGTTGAGTTTTGGGAGTGCACGCCATATGGCTGTTTAAATCATACCATAACAGACTCAAGTGGACATGCCTTATTATAGTGTATGCAAAGCACGGTACTTAGAAGAAGTACATGAAATGTGCCCTTCTTGCTTGCCACATGACACAGTAGCAAATTTGGATTTGGCAGAAATTATTAACAACTTTGCTAACATGAGGTTTAGGAAGAAGATGTATTAAGAGGAATGTTATTGATGTCAGATAGATGAAATAGAAAAATATTTCAGTAGTGTTGTTTTACAATTTCATGTCATTTAAAGCAAATTGTACAGTATATTATATTGGTGTATTGTATGTTATAGTATTGTATATTATAGTATTATATTGAACTTTATTCAGTGATTCTATTGTATTGTAACTCTTTGTTTATTTCATTACCTTTTTGCACAAAAGTCTTTCCATCGGCACTTCTTATAACACAGTAATAACATATGAGAAATCAGGTCCTTAGGTGACTATTTATTAGCTACTAGTTATTTCTAAATTATTTTAACATAGATAGACACTTTTACAGATACTAATCCTTTAAGCCTGACCTCTGATCCTGTCTGGACTTGCATTTTGTTGCTCTGAGTTCAAGTGAAGAACTTTGTTTGAGCTACTGTGTGCTAATTGTCTTTGCCACATGCTCCTTTGTGTTCAAGGCACAGTGTTGCCTCCATCAGCTCACTGTTATTTGTGTCCTCTGCAATTCCAGACTGCCGTGTCCACCGCTTTCTGGAACATAAATGCAGCCTCAATTAACAGACACTTTTGTGTGGCTTCATTTTACAATCCACACACAAATTTGTCATGCAGTGTATCCTCCAGATATCCTCCAAACAGTCTTTGAGGTATAGTCACATCCTAAGTGGATCTTCTATTCTTCCTGTTTTCTTCTGTGGGAACAAAACTTCTCTATGATCACAGAAGATTTTTTTTGTTAAAAGTCCTCCTGTAGCACCAGTGTAATTTTTTTTCATCCACCTTACTATTTATCATATTTTACTTTGTTAGAGAAGTATGCATGTAGTAACTACAGACCCTTCCTTAGAATAAAGAAAAGTTTTACAGGATTGCTGCACATTTACAATTCGTTTCTGCACCTATGTTATTTTTTATTAGCACGGTAATGACTTCTAACCTTTCATACAATGCATGGAAAAATCTATTTAATATATTTAACATTGCAGATCACTGTGTATTGTTTTGCAAAGAAAATACAAATAGTAATATAAACAAAGCTGTTTATCAAACATGCTCCATATAAATATAAGAATTTCTTGCTCATACTAACTGCCATTACTTGCTGATTGAACATACATAATATTGAGGTTTATGAGCTTCTAGATATAAAACTGACCTTTTGCTGAGCAGAGCGAGATTTACTGTATATGTAGATATTACATTATGCATTGCATTTAGAAAATGTTTTAATTTCTACCATGAACATGTCTTCTTTCATTTCTTAATCCCTCTCCCAGAGGTTTTGATCTGTCACTGATTAAAATGTTTTGCTTAATCTTTTGTGTGAAAAATCTTACATGGTACTTTGCTATCTTGTTGATTGTGTGAATGTTCACTCATTAAAAAATAAACTTTGATAGATTACCTGAAACTGCAAGACACAATTATAAGCGCCACACTGTCAAATTCATGCTTAACGGTATTAAGTGTTATTCACAACACTGACCCAAAATTAAACAGTGATAAAACGTGCACTGAAAAATTTAAAACATGTTACATTACCTCAGAAGAGAGATTGCTATCTTTGTATTTTTAATAAGAAAAGATTAAGCAGATGCATCATGGAAAAATAGCTTTACACAGAAAAGTGAATGTAAATAAACTTTCACAATGGTATTAGAATATCTTAAAAAAGATTAATAGATAGGTTGCCAATAGCAGTCTCCAGTTCACAATATTACCATTCCAGATTCATTTGCAGCGGCATAGATAATAAACAAAATATGAAAACATTTTCAGCGTGAAAAATACTTGCATAAGATCCTATACTGTGTTTTCATATGTTAGCTGTATCTCCCTCTCCTTTTCTTTATATATATACAGTGGTGTGAAAAACTATTTGCCCCCTTCCTGATTTCTTATTCTTTTGCATGTTTGTCACACAAAATGTTTCTGATCATCAAACACATTTAACCATTAGTCAAATATAACACAAGTAAACACAAAATGTAGTTTTTAAATGATGGTTTTTATTATTTAGGGAGAAAAAAAATCCAAACCTACATGGCCCTGTGTGAAAAAGTAATTGCCCCCTTGTTAAAAAATAACCTAACTGTGGTGTATCACACCTGAGTTCAATTTCCGTAGCCACCCCCAGGCCTGATTACTGCCACACCTGTTTCAATCAAGAAATCACTTAAATAGGAGCTGCCTGACACAGAGAAGTAGACCAAAAGCACCTCAAAAGCTAGACATCATGCCAAGATCCAAAGAAATTCAGGAACAAATGAGAACAGAAGTAATTGAGATCTATCAGTCTGGTAAAGGTTATAAAGCCATTTCTAAAGTTTTGGGACTCCAGCGAACCACAATGAGAGCCATTATCCACAAATGGCAAAAACATGGAACAGTGGTGAACCTTCCCAGGAGTGGCCGGCCGACCAAAATTACCCCAAGAGCGCAGAGACGACTCATCCGAGAGGTCACAAAAGACCCCAGGACAACGTCTAAAGAACTGCAGGCCTCACTTGCCTCAATTAAGGTCAGTGTTCACAACTCCACCATAAGAAAGAGACTGGGCAAAAAGGCCTGCATGGCAGATTTCCAAGACGCAAACCACTGTTAAGCAAAAAGAACATTAGGGCTCGTCTCAATTTTGCTAAGAAACATCTCAATGATTGCCAAGACTTTTGGGAAAATACCTTGTGGACTGATGAGTCAAAAGTTGAACTTTTTGGAAGGCAAATGTCCCGTTACATCTGGCGTAAAAGGAACACAGCATTTCAGAAAAAGAACATCATACCAACAGTAAAATATGGTGGTGGTAGTGTGATGGTCTGGGGTTGTTTTGCTGCTTCAGGACCTGGAAGGCTTGCTGTGATAGATGGAACCATGAATTCTACTGTCTACCAAAAAATCCTGAAGGAGAATGTCCGGCCATCTGTTCGTCAACTCAAGCTGAAGCGATCTTGGGTGCTGTAACAGGACAATGACCCAAAACACACCAGCAAATCCACCTCTGAATGGCTGAAGAAAAACAAAATGAAGACTTTGGAGTGGCCTAGTCAAAGTCCTGACCTGAATCCAATTGAGATGCTATGGCATGACCTTAAAAAGGCGGTTCATGCTAGAAAACCCTCAAATAAAGCTGAATTACAACAATTTTGCAAAGATGAGTGGGCCAAAATTCCTCCAGAGCGCTGTAAAAGACTCATTGCAAGTATCGCAAACGCTTGATTGCAGTTATTGCTGCAAGGGTGGCCCAACCAGTTATTAGGTTCAGGGGGCAATTAATTTTTCACACAGGGCCATGTAGGTTTGGATTTTTTTTTCTCCCTAAATAATAAAAACCACCATTTACAAACTGCTTTTGTGTTTACTTGTGTTATATTTGACTAATGGTTAAATGTGTTTGATGATCAGAAACATTTTGTGTGACAAACATGCAAAAGAATAAGAAATCAGGAAGGGGGCAAATAGTTTTTCACACCACTGTATATATATATATATATATATATATATATATATATATATATATATATATATATATATATATATATTGTCACGCATGAGCACATGGGGAGCAGCTTAAGGACCCGACGTGCAGTCATGCCAGAGGACAATGCCGGGGTACTAAACTCTCTCTTTTGTTTCCTCAGAAAGAACGAAGCACTGCCGCCATAATTTCACCCGGACAACTAAAGAACCACAGCACTTCTGGGTCCCTTTCTACCCTCTGGTCCCTTTTTGATGATGTTAGTTACCCATCCATCACCACGATTTTCCCAGCATCACACTGTTTTCACTTTTTGTCCGACCCTATAAGTTGTCTGTCTGCCCACCCTCATGTATCTGATGATTTTTGCTTTGAAAATATCTGACCTTAATTTGCAGTATATGGGGCTAAAAACCCCAAATCTTTATGCTTGTTTTGTGTTTTATTACAATAAATGGAATTTAATCAGTGGAAAGAGTGCAAACAATATATCATTCTCTAACATCAGAACACGAATTTAGATTAAGAGCACTTGTAAGTGCGAAGATTTACAAGAAATGGCTTTCTGGACTATTGTAATAAGGTAAATTGAAAATGTAATAAAGAGACTACCAGAGTCATGCATCAATTGCCATGAACCTCTAACTTCCCCCATGCACATCTACATCATACTCCCCAGAAGGCACCAGTTACATGTCTCCTCTTTTGGAAATTGTCATTTGTCTCCTTCATAGCATGCTAACCTCTCGCTTTTTCCTTTTGATCCTCACTAGCTTACACCAACCATGCCAAAATCCAAACCTATCTCCAAATCGGTTCACCAGAATACTGAAATGTTTACTCTGGAATTACCTTAATTACTTTTTACTTATTTTTCTCTTTTATTCACCCTGAACTTAGAAAAAAACTAAACCCCTCCAAATCATGACTCTCACTCCTTCACAATCCTTCCTCTTCTTTATTTTTTCTTTCATGCCTTCCCCTTCTGTCTTCACCAAATAACCAATCCCAAACATTAAACTGTATGGAAGAACAAATATCAATCTAACATTAATGATTTCTTATCTTTTCCAGTAAATCGGTTTCTTTAGAGTTGATACAAACATAATCCATGGAAATGATCTATCTATATGTAACACAAACATATTTGAATTTAACACCTCATTTGTTTGTCATAAAAAGAGTTAACTTAAATCTTCTAGGGTATTACACTCAGAAATAATAAGATTTGTAGTGGCAGCTGGTTGAGGATCAACTTTTATATGATGGCAGTTATGCTCAAGTGTTGTGTCATCTTGTGTCTCTATAACAGTGGTTCTCCAACTCAGTCATGAGGATTCCATTTGGCTTCAGGTTTTTGGTCCAACCAGTTTCACAATCAGTTAGCCATTTTACCTCTAACTGATCTAATTTATTTGGATGGTCTTTTTTTCTCTCTTCTCTTGTTTTGCATTCAGAAAAAGCACAGCAGTGTAATTTATAAGAAATTTTGAAATATTTGTATTTTTGATACAGATTTAAATGCTCAGTCATCTTTTGTTGTCTTCCTATTAATCTGCCATTTTTCTGTGCAGTTTGCTCAGTTAACAGTATCCTAATAATGGCAATTAACAACGAGCGGTTCAGATATCTGCCCAAACAACACGGAATGCTGAAACGCTGCAACTACTTTAGCGTTAGACCCACTAATGTGCTCATTAGTAAATGATGGACTAAATAACTAGAACACCTGGAAAAGAAGAATGAAAATCATGAAGATGATGAAAATTTTAATATTCAAGTTAAAAAAGCACACACCTATCCCCACATAATATATATATGCTTGGCACAGCAATTTGTTCCTTGTAATTTCTTTAGTCTATATTGACCCCAAAACATAGAAACTGTGGGATAACAGTTTGCTAAATTCGGCCAGGAGACCAACTTGAAATAGAATTTGGTGGAACAAAAACCTGTAGTCACATGGGACTAAGTTTGAGAACAACTATACTATAAATTATGATCTTGGAATGATACTATCACGAGTTACAGCTGCGGATTTTTATCAAGGTCTATAGTAAAGTTAAGCATGTTAATGGCTAGCACAACCAAAGCATGTTAAACAAAAGGTCGGCAACAAATGAGGGTTAAGAAAAAAGCACAATGACAAATGCTCACACGAATAATGTACACAGCGACAAGTCAACACAGCTGGTAACCCTGCTTCCAATTAATCTTTCTCAAGAAATCTAAATATGCCAGTATTAACTGTTGGAGGTGTGAGCGCTGAAGTCAGAAAACGACGAGATAAACACCAATTTAAAATTAAAAGCAATTTCTTCATTATTTATTCTTTGTGAGTTAGAGAGATTGTAAAACTGCCCCCCCCCCCAGCTCAGCCAACTGATTTGAGTTCGGGCAGACTGGAAAAAGAAAAAACTGTTCACCCTTTTATCACCCAACTTGTTCATTAGCCAAAGAGAGAACAGAAAAAAAACATAACAGTTCATTTTGAGGTCATACATAGATTAGGGTTACATCTTAATTTATGACATACAGGAATATAGAAAAACAAAGCAGTACCAGGCGCCTACATTTTCTACAGACTGTGACCTTCTCAGTACACACACACAAACCCATTTTAAGCAGTTTTCTTAAAGTTCATTGCATTAGTTATAAAGAGATTACATTCTTATAACTTTAATATCTTCATTAGATTATATTTGTTTGATTAGATTAATAATCCTTATTTATTAATTCATAAATGACAATTTTGTCTTATATTTTTAAGCAAGAGTGAAGAAAACGACCACATTTATTTATAATATCACAGGGTGTTCTGTTAATATTAAGAGGTTAGTACTTTCACATAGAAGAATTAAATCAGTCTCATATTCTGTGCATAAACATAATTCCTTTCCTACCTAAATGCAGATCAAATCATATAGAAGTATAAAATCATATAGTTCTCTGCAGCATGATTAATACAAAATACAGTCATTGGTATTTTGTGAGTTAAATACTTATAATCATCTGCGGTGGGCTGGCTCCCTGCCCGGGGTCTGCTTCCTGCCTTGCGCCCTGTGTTGGCTGGGATTGGCTCCAGCAGACCCCCGCAACCCTGCAGTTAGAATATAGCAGGTTGGATAATGGATGGATAGATGGATACTTATAATCATTACAGTTAATAATGTTTTTTCTGCTTTATCAGAGGTGACAGTTAAGCTGGACATACTGTATGTTAATTTGGACATGGGAGTATATAGGACAGTGTGGTCAAAAATCCAGGTTGATTTTCCTATCTCTGTTTTTGCTTAAAAATGCACACCTTTGGCCTTAAAGGGGTAGGCTTACAAATTATGCACAGTTAACAAACAAGTCCATACACAAAGAAATTAACTTTAACATTTGAACACACCAATGTAAAGTTCATTTCCCGTTTCCTTTTGCATGTGCAATACATATTACACAAAGATCACAAACAAGGCAATATACAACAACATTATTGTGAAGACATTGCTACACCAACATAAAATCACATTTTCCATTTCCTTTTGTGATATAACATGTTTTACATTTAATGTTATTCACAATCTTTTTGTAAAGAAGCAGAAATTTCCTTCCAAAGCACTAAATTCAAAGCTACTGAAATTTTACCATTCAAGGGTTTCATCACTTTTGTAAGTAATAACATTTCACAATTCAAGGATTTCATCATTTCTCTATCAACTAAATTAAATCCCAGCATTTTTTCTCACCAGCTCAAGATGAAAATAGCAGCCCATTCGCTGTGTTTATTTGTCGCCACATGCATTTTTCTTAGGCTCATCTGACACTGCATAATATGACACTTCTTTCGATGCACCATATTCACCAGGACAATGGTTGTAATAGAAGGCTTCCTTCCTCTTTTCCATCTTGTCCTTTTTTTAATAGTTCTGCTAGACTAGTTTCAGCAGGAGTACAAGATGTTGACCTATATCACATAAGTGCAAATAAAGCGTGTCTGCTCTTTGTTTTTGATTTTGGGTTCCTTTCTCTGACTGTTCATTCTGTTGAGCTTTGTGTGAACTGGACATAGTATGTCTGAAATCAAACTGGAGAACAACATCTTATGAAATGAGGGCCATTATCTACTAGAATCTCATCTGGGATACCACAGATGACTTTAACTTTTTAAAATGAATTGAAAGATTGTTTTTGTTAACAGATAAAATGCCTCAAGGTATCTGGAATAATGACCAGAGACTACCAAGTAATGCTTTTTTGCCATGCTTACCTAAGTCTAGACCAAGCCTCTGTCAAGGTCTATCCACCAAAACTTTCATGTTGAGTGTCTCGTTTCTTCCACGGGATAAAATATTGCTTTTAATGTCATCAAAAGTTCCTAGACAGAATATTGATGTGTGGACTTTCTCTCTACATTTTGGCAAACCTTGATAATCATCTGTAATTCTTTCAAAACTTCCTATCCTTAAAGCATTTGGAATTATAATGAACTTTCAAATACTAGTGATGCCAGTGTGTTCAAAAAATGAATTTCTAATATGGAAAAAATCCTTGATCTAAACTGGTTGGCTCCTTGCATGATCAGACCATCCAAGCCTGATGAAATTCAGCACCATATTAGATGGTTATTGGATTAGTGCGACAACAGAAAAGAGTGTATTTTTAAGTTCCAAACATTTCTTTTGAAGAAAGTGAAGCAATACATTAAGATATTTGAATGTCCTTAAAAAAACAAACTAATAGGCCACTTTGTAGTTAAACAACTGGCATTTTTGCAGGCATATAGCACAGGGCCTGATTAACCAAATATAACAAACAAGTGCTAATAATCAACAACTTGATGTGTAGGTTGGACCAAAAATGATTAATTTAATAAGACACTACTGTGTAGAAGGAGTAAAACTGGGCAGGAAATAACTAAAAATCTAAAAAAGCAAGGGTAGCGGTAGATGTGGTGGTTTAACCTGCAAACCTATACAATGGCAACAATAGGTATAATCGACAGGACACAATGTGGTCATTCTCAATCATCGAGTCTCTCCCAAGAAGAAATTTGACTGCAAAAAGCTCTTTTCAGATGTGCTGTTTTTGCAGTAGCGCAAGCAAAAAGAAACAAGTTTTAGGACCCGAGTGCAGCAAACAAGAAATATATCAACCTTACTTCCCTCCAAAACTGGAAGATGTCCAGCACTGCTGTTGGCTGGGAAGGGGTAGAAACAACATGGATCCTGGTGCACCCTGCAAAGTCTTATCAGAGGTGGCATTCATGAAACAGCATGCAATCAAAGGTTGGGATTCACTATCAGGATGTTGAGCTGATGGCCCATTAATGACAACATAAATGAATATAACCATAATATACCCTAAGTTCTTGTCAATAAGCCGCGGCTTATCTAAGGAAAAAAGTTGTGAAAATGAAAAAATAGAATATCGGCTTATACATAAGTCCGGCTTATACATCCATCGCGGGGGTTGCGTTCCAGAACCACCCGCGAAATAAGAATATCCGCGAAGTAGAAACCATATGTTTATATGGTTATTTTTATATTGTCATGCTTGGGTCACAGATTTGCGCAGAAACACAGGAGGTTGTAGAGAGACAGGAACGTTATTCAAACACTGCAAACAAACATTTGTCTCTTTTTCAAAAGTTTAAACTGTGCTCCATGACAAGACAGAGATGACAGTTCCGTCTCACAATTAAAAGAATGCAAACATATCTTCCTCTTCAAAGCAGTGAAGCAAACAAATCAATATGTCTGTTTGGCTTTTAAGTATGCGAAGCACCGCGGCACAAAGCTGTTGAAGGCGGCAGCTCACACCCCCTCCGTCAGGAGCAGACAAAGAGAGGGAGAGTTTGTTTTTCAGTCAAAAATCAATACGTGCCCTTCGAGCTTTTAAGTATGCGAAGCACTGTGCAGCATGTCTTTTCAGGAATCAGCTTTACAAAAGATAGCAACGTGAAGATAATCTTTCAGCATTTTTAGACGAGCGTCCGTATCGTCTAGGTGTGCAAACAGCCCCCCTGCTCAATCCCCATACGTCAGGATCACAGATAGTCAGCGCAAGAGAGAGAAAACAGTAAGCCGGGTAGCTTCTCAGCCATCTGCCAAAAGCGTCCCTTGTATGAAATCAACTGGGCAAACCAACTGAGGAAGCATGTACCAGAAATTAAAAGACCCATTGTCCGCAGAAATCCGCGATATATATTTAAACATGCTTACATATAAAATCACAATTTAAATGACCGCTACGCGCTCGTGTTGACTCGGCGACGCCCAGAGCAGAAAGAACGCGCTCCGGCCGCTCCAACCGCGCCATGCGGGGAGTGAGAGAGACGGCAATATCTCACACTCTCTCCCCCCTTAAAGAAATTAAATGGGCGCGAGTGAGACCACTGACCTCCCTCCCTTCTATTAGTTATAGGTTATAGTACGTTCGGCTTATCCATGAGTCCGGCTTATCTATGATACGATTTTATTTTAAAAATTCGTATGATTTTTGGTCTCCGGCTAATACATGAGTCCGGCTTATAGACAAGAACTTAGGGTAATAGATTTTACAGAGTTCTGGTTGAGTGATTACACAAAAATTAAAACTGTTACATTAAACTTTAATAAGGCAATCTTTGAGCAGATATGACAAAGCCTAAATGAGATCAATTGATATAGGCTTTTAAGTGTAGATACAGTCAAGGAGATGTTATTTATATGTAATTTTAGGAATAGTTCATCCTGAAATTTAGAAGCAATAAGAAATTAAAGAAAATTCCACAATGGGAAAATAAAGAGAAAAAAGGCAAAGCCAAAAGCAGCTGTACTATAAGTTGTAATAGTAACTAATTAGTAACTAACAACTCCAGTACTAACCTTAGGGATTATGAAAGGAAATTTTTAAAAGGAATATTAGGACAGCTGAAAGGCAGCTGGAACAAATATATAAAAATATTGCAGCAAAGGAAACAAAATGACCCAGAAAGATTCTTTTAGTATTTTAATATTATAAGATGGATTAAGGAGGAAATTAAGGTATCAGGAACACTAAGAGCTAATTAAAACATGAAAATACATTGTATAGACCCTAAAATAGCAAGTAGTCTAAACTGCCAGTTTTCTGAAGGGTTCACAGCAACAACATTTATTTCTATAGCACATTTTCATACAAATAATGTAGCCCAAAGTGCTTTACAAGATGTCAAAGAGAAAGAAAAAAAAAGTAAAAATAGGTAAGAATAACAATAAATACATACTGAAGGAACAGATAACCACCCTGAAGTGACAGTGTCTACTATGGAGGTACATACAGTTTTGAAAGTTGAAGAAATGCTATTAAATTAAATAGGATGAAATTAAATGTTTCCAAGACTATATACTGTAATTCAAAATTTAAGTTTCTTGCTATTTAAATATTCTTAATATAATGTTTAGGTGTATAAGGTATTGAAGTATGATATATCAATATACAATCAGGGCATATTGTAAATTATAACATAATATGTTCTGATAAGAAGTAAAATTATTTACAGGAAAGGTTTTTCAGAAACAGGTGGGTTTACTACAAAAACATAGGGGTAATGTTTGTTTTTATTTTCCTAGTAAATGGATCCTTATCCCATATAATGGTTCTAGATTTGAGAGCTTTTTATTCTCATTTCTACAGTCTATTTGTTCTGTTTTCTTGTAATTATTTTCCTGTTAATCAATACATTTAGTGTCTCCAGTCATCTGTTTCCTAGCAATAGTTAAATAGTTAACCGGTTCCCTTGTGCCAGCCAGATGGATTGTAGTGGGTCTTTAGGTCTGTCTGTTTGTGGTGTACATATAGTAACTGTTCTATCTTGAACAAGACAGAGAGATTTGTTAATGAGATAGGACTGGGAAAGTAAGACTTAGTCAGAAATATGTGCCAAGGATGTAACCAGAAAGACAAAATGCACAGTTACTAAACCCTGAACACTAACCAAAAATCAAAGTAATAATAAAGACACTGCTGAGTCTTGATAACTAGAAAATACCAAACAACAAAAATAGTATTGCAACACACTTTGCATCCAAATCTCTGATTATTTGGGGTTGAATGTGACAACATAAATGCTGTCACGTTAATGATGTCAGGGGTTGTGTACTCTCAGTGAATCATGCGGCACGTCATCATAGCAACAGGTATGCTATTTCTCTAAAATGGTGGCACCCAAGTCAAAACAAAATGGCATCTCAAAATAACAGGAAAAAATGAAAATGAAAAATGAAAAAATTAAAATGAGACTTATGGAAATAAAAGAACATCAGTAAATAATTTACTGAGGTAAATGCAAAGCCCAGGGAGGATACAAACATAATCACAGTAGAACACAGAAAACATTAGAAAAATAATGTCCAAACATAACAAAAACCAAACAGTGAATTCACTACACTCACATACTCAGTAGTTTATGAATTTTTCATGACTATTTACTATTCACAGTCCTATCTGCAGATGTGCTTCAACAATTTCACCACAACTGTTATAGTTGTACATGGAAGCAAGAGTGAAAATTAAACAAACCAATTTCAAGAAACAAACATGAAATTGTAGTCATAAGACAAAAACACTGCACAGAAAACAGTGCCAAGGACAACCAGGGTAAAACAATAACATTTGAAAAAACTCATTTGCAAAATTAACATTTTATTGCCACTGAAGATGCAGTAGATCACTAACTATTTGCATCTGGAAAGGATGAAAAGTAAATCTCAAAGATATACAAAAATGTAAAGCGTAAAGCTGATGCATTTCCAGTACAATGCTCTTCTCAGAGTATGGCAAAGATTCTGTAAATGTAATGAAAGTCTATTTACATACCCCAATGCTTAATAGAACTCTCTGTAGACAAACACCGGTAGATCAAATCTGATTGTTCCTAAAATTAGTGTTTATCTGGCACTCAGGTTGGTGTTTATAATGGTAAATGTACATTTTAGTTAGGCTGAATCACTAGCTTTAGAAATAGGGTCCTATGTAAATTACTGAGAACTGTTGCTACAATATTTTGCAATTTTTAAAACTAAAAGTTATAATACACTAAATACAATAATAAAAGCATAGATGAATCAAAGTATATGTTTGCATGAATATTATATATTTTCATGGTATCAACTATTGTGTTATTTGCCAAGTGTAATAGAGAAGATTATCATTTTTTTAAAAAATCAATCAATCTTGCCTTCCAAAACTTACAAATGCATAATAACAGTAGGGCTCTATTCTCTGCAGGTTGCAGGTATCTATTTTCCCTAGGGGTGTAACAGTAATTGTAGTCCCTGACAGAAGGCAGTAATAGAATGAACTTAATTTACATAGACTTTTGGTCTCAGTGGAAGTTGGATTACCACCTCTCTGTTGCTGGCAGATACTTAAATACACATCACTTAATGTGTTGTATATACACTTTGAAATAGAAAAATAGTGCCTCTGACCTTGAAGAAAAGCAGTCAGCGCACCTCTTTAGTATGCTGTGATGTTTAAAATACTACAGGAATGATGAAAATAGTGTGATTTTCATTTCCTAAAAACTCTTTGGAAGTCATGTGGATTAGCAATCAAATCTTATCTCATGAAAGATGTAACAATTAGATAATGTCATATAAAAATCAATGAAAACAATCACATAATGTGTTCAGGGTGACCTATTGCTATTTATGAAAAAAGAAAAGACACCCTTTTGACACAGTGTGCAAATTGCTTTGGGAGATTAATTTCAGGTTTCAGGTAAAACATGTAGAAATTAATTCTTTCTTTGTTCCTTTCAGCACATATTAGGATTATGGTAACCTTGGGCATTTTATTTACCAGCTTTGTACTTTCAAATGTCTATCTTTTTTTCCACTGGAAGTATACAGGTACTTGTCAATTATTTAATTTTAATTTATGAGTTAATGTTCTATACATAACTCTCAAACTCATTTAAATATGATACTAATATGTTACAAAATAAGAGATACATTTTTATAATTGTATTTAGATGTTATTTTAAAATGGTAACATGACCCAATTTCAATGCTGATGTAACCTTTTCATAACAGATATTGATTTATGGATGCCGGATGCTGATACTAGATACATTGCATGATTCTGAAATCAACTGTAAAAGAAACAAAACTTAATGAAGCATGTTTTCAAACATAGTCAGAAAATGATATCATTATTTATCAGATGCATTGCTCTGGTTTCAGCTGTTTTGCTTAGTTAAAGCAGAAGGGTCTTCCACCTCTTTTATGTCTGTCTGAAACAGAAAAGCAGACATTCAACTCATCTTGCTGTCTAGTTATGTAATATGTTGATCTTTTTGTGGTTCCTCACTATTTTAGGCCCTCCTAGACCCAAAGAAACTTCATTTTTAGGCCATTTTTGGACCATATTTTTTGGAAGAAATTACACCCTTATGATAAAGAGTAAACTGATAGGTGTCACCAGCAAAAATGATCAGAAGAACTTGAAACGTTGCATGACATATCAAATGACCCCAGGAGTCGTTTCATTTCATATCATTACACTAATTCTGACTGTGTTTATTGTTTTTACCAAGTGGCTTGTGAGAAATGGAAGTCCAGTCCTTTCACCATAACACATGGGTTGAATGTTCTTAAAATATGGAAAAGGTAGAGATTGTGGAGGAAATGTTACTGTGTAAAGTGATGAAATAAAGGAAAAACTTTGAATTTCCAGTTTTGTATTTTTTGTTTACAGCCTTTGGTTATTTTTTGTTTTTATTTTGCTTTGGATGTATTAATGTTCTCATCATCTGAATGTGTATGCATTGTTTATGGTGCCCTGAAATCCAGCAACCCTAGCTTTGATTGAAAGTGATTCAGGAAATGAATGGTGAGAGAAGCTTTTCCACATAACCAAAGTTTGTCAGCTATACCTGAGACAGATACAACTTTATTTAGATAAAAAAATATCTGTTTTTTTCTATCAGCTTCATAACATTCCTTGTAAAGCACAGTGAGACTGTTAATGGCAAGGAGATCACATTCAGTTTATGTTTAACATCTTCTAGAATTCCAATGTCTTCCTCTTCATACACAAATTATAGTATGACAAGCATTAGTTTTTGATTAAGCAACTAAATATTATGAATTAACATGGGTTTTAAATGTATTTGTATGCAGGTCAGGCTTTTTGCCACAATGGACCACCTGAATTGGGACTCGAGGGCAGTGGGTGACACCTCAGCACCACACTGGAACAGGATGAGCAAATGTGACCTGTGGCTAAGTTACTCTGTTGTTGGTCATCTGTTTTTCTTATCTTTAATAATTTAGTAATAATCTTGATTACAAGAAAATAAAAAAATGCTAATAATTCATTTTGAATGGTAGTAAAATTAGAAATTTATAATAACAATAATCATAATTTCAGCAAGCAATAACAATAACCCACTTTCCTATCCTTCCATTGCCAACCCTGTAAAAGAGGTTAACTGCAGGTTGTTACTGAAGATGCCTTATCAAAACTGGGAAGGAAGCGCCCATGTCTTAGGTGGCTTACAAAGCCTGGAAATTAAAGATCAGGATTGCAGCATAAATCAACAGCCATATGAGACAGAAAATGTTGCATCAAAGCTTGCAACACTAGATTCGAATGATTCATACATTCTCACCAACAAAAGTTCTAGAAGGGCCTAGATTTAGAAATTAAGCCTCCCAGAGTGAGAAGCTAGAGCTAACTTTTCAGCAACTATGCTCAAGTTAAACATTCTCTGTTGGGCATGACTGAGCGAATGAGAAAGGCTGCCCAAAAATGAGAATATATGAGAAAAAAGAAAAATATCAGAAGAGACATTAACACCAAGATAATTATAACTGTCGATCAAAATCCAGGTTCTATGGGACATTGACAAAACATGTTCAAAAATGTGCCTAGACCATTTGCAGGGCAGAATTATCCATAAGGATCTTCTGATAATGATGTAGTACTTGCCATGGCTCATATACAGTACACATGGTGTCCAGCTTGCTGATAACTGGAGATTCTTGAGGAAAAAGTAATATTCTTAAACACTGATTTCCAAGAAATGGGGCTATAGAGGGGAAGGCAATTGTGCATTGGTAAGGTTCACTAAGAAACTCTATATAACAGCCCATTTAGAGCTGCCACCAGTTTTGAAGTAGGAGAATGTAAGTGGAAAAAAGTATAGAGTAGATGAGTATAAAGAGGATATGATAATTGGACCTCATGGACTGGAAGGTCCAGAGCCTTTTATCAAAAATGCTGTTTTTTGACATGAATGTGACAACACTTTTGAAAAGAACACTCTAACATAGTTCTTCAATACCCTAGTCAGCTAACTTTTACAATATCACAATATCAAAATCTAAAGGCCTTAAAGTACTGCTATTATGATATTACTTGGTAACTTATTCCTTATTCAGATTCTGTGTGGATAAAACCATTAATTTATATTAAACTTTAGCCTTATATCTGCCTAAGTCTAAATTATATTCAGCCACTTTTGCAATGTTTTTTTCTGAGCCTAGGTTACTTACCATTTACCACTGCGCCTATTAGGTATCATTTGAAAAATGCAAGCATCTTTTTATTTATATACTAATCTAGATGTATTTATGTTAAATTAAAAGTGTTGCATCCATAGTACTAATCCCTGAGGACCAGCACTATTAACATCAGTGTTCTTCACATTATCACCCTTGACATTCTGTATTTAAGTTAATTTTACACCCATTTGCACAGCCCACCTTGAACACCAGCTTCTTTTAGGTTGATCAGTGTCTTTTCCTTTGGTTCCTTATCAAACACTTTTAGAAAATCAAGTTAAATAACACTGTATGCTTTGATTGCTTCCCAATAGAATTCTACCATATTAGTGAAGCACCTGTATTTGATAAGGGCTGCTTAGTATTTTCTTTAATTAAAAATATATCTTTAATCACCATATATTTATCTTTAATAAATGAGATGACAAGAGACGTCTCTGTGCCTTTCTAATCCTGAACAGAGGGTACAAAAATCCACTGTCATACAGAACAAAGGTGGGATGACTAAAGGATGAAGACAAGGCAACAGTGAAATAAACACAAAATTATAGGCTGTCTACCACACAATTCTAAACTAAACAAAATCTATCCACCAGCTATAAATTTGGATGGCTCACCCTACATTTAAAATACACAACCTCAGGCATCACATAGTCTCTCTCTACTCAGCACTCAGTTTCTCCTCTACTTCCTCTCTAGTCTGACTGGATGCACTAATTTGATGTCAGTCAATATATTGCATCAACCTCAAGACTCCAAGGTTGATGGGAGCAGCCTTTAAACCCCACTATAGCGTTATATCCTGAGCCAACCCTGGTCATGGACACCATCGGAAAGTCAGGAACCTGTCACTCAGGAGCTCACTCTGGCTGCCCTAGATATCACTGTACTCTCAAGCACCCACTGACATTTAATACGCAGGGGTGGAGTTTTCTGGAGTCAAGCAAGTCCTTTAGAATCTTTCTTAGGCTGTTGTGTCCATGGTGTAACTACTAACTGTTACTTTCACTCAGTAAAGTTGAGAGGGTAGACTCTAGCAAGTACTGCTGTTTGATTGATGAATTGTCAGCACTTTGCTTCACTTGAGAATCCTGTAGCTCATGCGCATGCTTAAAGTTGTAACGGATATGAGTAAAACAAAAAGTTACCCAGAATTACTTTGTGAAGTGGCTACTTCAATACAAGAATTTCAAATTCATCATCAGTACCTTATATCTGGAGTGTTTGATGTAAATATGGCACTTCATGGCCGAAGGTTTATATCCATTATACCGACAATTCACCAATCAAAAAACAGTACCCACCCACTCACCTTTGACAAGTGAAAGTTGGGCTTACTTCATGCTCTTTGTGTGTCACTGAAATAAATAAATATAATTATTAAATAAGTATATAAAAAAGGCAACAAAAATATATTTTTGTGACATATTTAGAAATTAGATGAAATTAGAACCTATTGTTCCATGCATAGTAAGCAGTCAGCCACTCTGTACAATGTAAATCTTACTCTGCATGCTTTTCCCGCCACCAGTACACCCCCGATTTTGTTAAAAACATTTTATTAAGGTTATTAAAATCAAATAGCAAGTCATGTTTAACAAAACTAGGTTAGAAGAAAATCAACCCATACCCATGATAAAGATACCTAGGCTAGCAGAGTAAAACTTTAATAATAGTAAAAATATGTAAATAAATAAATGAATCAAAATAAACAGAATAAAAAAGAGGGAAGAGAATCTGCTTCCTCAATTTAAATTCTTATTCTAAAATGTTATTGATTAGATCCTGCTAAGTTCTGAAAAAGCTTTATACAGATCCTCTAAGTGAATTTGATTTTTTCAAATTTTAGAATATATAACATCAGTTATCCATTGACTTAAAAGACGTGAGTTAGGATTCTTCCAGTTGAGCAAGATAAGTCTATGTGCCAATATTGTAGTAAAGGCAACTTACAGTTTGTTTGTCCTTCTCCACTTTAAGCCCATCTGGGAGTACACCAAACACAGCTATTAGTGAATTAGGAGGGTCTGTGACACCAAGGTTGTCTAAGAGGCATTTAAAGACTTTGGTCCAAAATTATGTTAATTTGGTGCACGCCCAAAACATATGGCCCAATGAGGCTGGAACTTGATTGCAGTGTTCACAGGTTGAAATCTTGAGCTGGAAACATTTTGGACAATTTTAAACGAGACAGATGTGCTCGATATGTAATTTTAAGTTGAATAATTATATGCTTTGCGCATATTGAATGTGAGTGAATTCGGTGCTACCGTTCACTCCTTTTCTGAGATGTTGAGTGACAGATCCTTTTCCCATTGTTCTCTGGAATCTTTGAAAGGAAGGGACTTTAAAATGCTTTTATATATTACAGAAATGCTGTCTGAATCCTCAAGACTGATCAAATTTCTTCCGGAATAGAGTAAGGTGAGGGAAATTGGGCAGATTTGTTTAACAAAGTTTCTAATTTGAAGGTAGTGAAAGAAATGTGTTGCTTAAAAGTTAAATTTGGAGTGTAATTGTTTGTAGGATGTGAAGACATTGTCTATGTACAAATCTCTAAGTGATTTAATCCCAAATGCTTTCCAAACATTAAAAACTGCATACGTTTGAGACGGTGGAAAAAGGTGGTTCTCGTGCAGAGGAGGCCACAGATAAAAGCTTTTCTATCTTAAAATACTTCCTACATTGGTTCCATATTTTGAGTGAGTGAAGCAAAATTGGGTTGTTAGTATATTGGCAATAAATAGTACTTATTGGGGTACAAAGCAAGGAATATAAAGAAGTACTGCAGGATTTTATTTCTATTGCGGACCAAGCCTGCGTCTGTTCATCTATTTGTGTCAATGTCCAGGTTTTTATAGCTTGTATACTTGCTGCCCAGTAATAAAATTGAAAGTTAGGTAGAACCATGCCACCTTCTGCTTTAGGTCTTTGTAGGGTCGCCCTTTGGATATGTGAATGTTTTGACTTTCAAATACATGAGGCTATGGTTGGAGTTTGTATGTTTTCCTGGTGGGTTTCCTCCACGTGCTTTGGTTTTCTTCCAAAAGCAAGCAGGTTGAGTGATTTGGTGATGCTAAATTGAGATTACTAGTGTATGTGTGTGCTCTTATTCACAATTCCTTCCTTGAGCTTGATGCTTGCTTGGACTGGTGTGGCCTTGGATGGATGGATGGATGGCCGAATGGATAGAATAATTAAACAGGCATAACACATTTCTTTTTTTTATTTTGAATGCTTTCTGAACTTGAATTTTTGAGTGCCTTTATCACGCTGTACAACTCTATCAATTTCCTTTTGTTGGTTATACCACTGCTTAAACCACCAAAAGTATTTGTTTCCATACCTCCACTTCACTGAGCAGGACCTCCATTTCACATTCTCTGAAATTCTTCTTTTTAACACGTGCTTTTGCCATTGTCTTTTAACAAAACACTGAATGGAAGGGGAATGTTTATATTGATTTGCATTTTCAAATAGGCAGCTGTGGTGGGACTTTAGGTGTGTGCATGTGTATTAAAATTCATATTTATTGGGATTTATAAAAGGAAAGTGCTCAGACACAGTTTAGTTGTATCTGAATTTTTTTTGCGTGTACGCACATTTCTATTATTGTCGTGTGCCATGTTTCAGTAAGGCCCCGGGACCTCTGCACTCCACGAAACACAGAGCAGATATAAGGAAATAGTCACCAGCTGTGATCTCAAAAACTGTGGAATAATTGCACAATTATAAGTGACTCATTTACTTGACTTTCAGGAAAGATAAAAGGAAAGGCATGACCTACAGAAATTGCTTTAAAAAAAATCCAGACTAAAACTTACAGTCCAGCATGTCACATCATGGCAGCTATATCATTTAAGGGCTCACCACATGTTGAAAATCAATTAATCTTTTTTTCAAAATAAAGTGAAAACTTCCCTACAAAAAGAAAAAAAAATATTTTTGATCAGCTTAATTTCGGGGAGTTTCAGTTTTTGAGCAACTGCCCATCTGGAGACTGCAAGTTAGTATTACTATTTTAGTTCCGGTGTATGCCTTTGATCTTTCAGTGCAACAATCCTCACTGCTGTGTCACGTTTTATATTCTCCAATTTTTTCATGTATCCCAATTCAAATGTGTTTATTGGGGCCCTTTCCCATCCTATTTTGGTTCCTCCTGTTATTATAGTTGACAATACACCCAAATATGAAGTTCCGAAAATTCTGGGTAAATGATAGATTGGGATTCACACCACTCACCACACACTTTATCATGTAATTTATTTTCAATGGGAATATGTAGATGACCACATGTGAATACATAAGTATACTCAAAAAAGCACAAATATTTAAAGTTATCAGCTACTGTCAAAAGATTTTCACATGTGGAAAACAAAAAATCTATATATATAAAATCCCTATGTGCGTCCAGGTGTCCATGTGTGGGTGTCTTCTGGTGAAGTGCGCATGCGCGGGGCACGGTGCGATGCACGATATTACTGTCAGAGAAAGTTAGAGGCATTTTACGGAAATACAAACCAGTATTACTGCGAGAGGAAATTAAAGGTACACAATACAGTGACGCATATTACAGCCACATACAAGCCAGTATTACTGTCAGAGGAGATTAAAGGCATATTACCGACGTGCACGCCTGTATTACCGCCAGAGAAAATTAAAGGTATATTATGGACGTATATTACGGACGTACAAGCCAGCGGACGTACAAGACGGTATCCTTCAATAAGGGCACGCACAAAAAGGCGAGCCTCAAAAGGACGACCTCAATTGAGCGCAGTGAATAAAGGCGCGCGTAAATAAAGATCTGCACCTGTTGCTCTTCACATATTCCAGAGCCATTTGAACTAAAATTAAAGACACACAATACACGGCGGCAGCCCACGAAGAATGGTCAGCTCAGCAAGTAAACATCAACAAAAGAAAGGCTGAAAGAAAGAAAAATATGACCAACAAAAAGAATGAGGTCAAAGTCCCTTGCCATTTAATATAGACTGTTCCTACTAATGTTTATGCACTACTGTTCTAGCGCCCGTTATTGTAACGGGCTAAATGACTAGTAGGTAAATAATAGAACATTATGATGTTGCAACAGTTGTGCCATGTGGCTTAGCTAGGGTGCTGTACCTTTTGTATGTTAGTATAAAACATACTCTGGCATATGCACAAATTCAAGTAACAGTTTGCTAGAGTGCAATCATTGTGCAAAGTCTTTGCACAGAATAGTCATCTATAGTGATTTTTTAGTGTACTTGTTATGACTAGTAGTCCTAAGACACATAAGTGCCAAAAAGCTGCAAAAGCCCACTAGAGGGGGATATACAGGCATACCCCAGCTAGATAAATGGGCAGACAAACAAACTTCATAAAAATTAAAAGGTTTAATTCTTCACAAAAATTCTCTGTCATGCAGAGAAGCTCCATAGAGCACAATAACAAAATGGAATTGCCTAGAAACACGGCAATCGAAGGTGAACACAGTGCCAATATTCAGTATATAGTAACCCAGAATCGTGGTAAAAATCACAGCATGAAAGTCAATATCTCAAAACTAACATAGGACAGACAATAACTCCCAAACCGCGTTCACAATGAACCACCAGGAACATGGGAGACCCACTAATTTATAGGGTGGAAGGCAGTTTCTGGCAGTGAATGGCAGGGGACCACCCACAAAACACAAGGAACATAACAGAGGCATTGAATGGTAAACACAGGCAATGGCAAACAATCACAAATAAACTTGACACATACAAAATAACCAAAAACGAATAAAGACAACGTAAAACATGAATTTCAACCACAGTCAGGGGAGGAACCCTGACTAAGGAATGGCATACTGTGGAACACAAAGTTTTAATAAGTGAGTACTTAGTTATTTCATAATGTACAGTACAAAGTAATACATTTTCCCAGTATGCAATATCTCTACAAATTAAAATGTAGATTCTAAAAGGGTAGAAGCTGGATAAAAAAAAATGCTATGTAGCACAAGTATTGGGTCATGAAAGGAGCAAGTATAGAGTGTGGAAGATAGGGCATGGATAGAAAGCACTTACTTGAAAGAACTTTGGAGATGTTTCTCTGCTGCCAAAGTATATTGGTCTGGGTGTATGCCCGCTAGCAAGTCTTCTTAAGAATCCCGGTTTGGATTGCCTAACAAAGTTTGGGAAAGTGAGGCAGATGGTATTGCCTCTGAGCCCAGGTGAGGTGTGAGGGGGATTCAGTAGCATAAATGTCAACGCAGTGAATGAGGCAGATAAACATGTGTGGAGGCACAAGCAAAATCGGGCTGCCAATGGAATTGTAAATGGTCTGGGTTTTTGGGAGGCCCAGATTGGTGCAATACATATTCATATTTCTCCAGGGTTAAATGTCTCTCCAATAACCAAGTTTCTTATAAACAGCTAAATTCTGGGAAAAAAATTACTTAATTAACTGAGATATTACTGTATTCTATTTGCCTGCTGGAATTTCAGCTGCACTGGGAAATGTAAAAAGGTGTAATTCATTAGCTTTGATATGTGCTTGTTTTGGAAATTAAGCCAATTTACTTTGTACCTCACTGTCTTCTGTTTCCTTCCAATCTGTTTTTATTTATAATTGTTCAGATTAATGAAACGTTTTTATACAAATATGATGGTATTAATTAACAGATCAAAATACTTTATTCAAAATCAATTATTTACATCAGAGGGATCCATAAAAGCACTAAACTACACAGTGATCAAGTTATGCATACTTTTAGCAAATTATTATAATTTAAACATAGACAATTCATGAGGTTAACATCACAAAATTGTAATAAATATAATTTTATATAAATTATACTGTATATTTAAACAGGTGTGGTTAACAGATTAATTAGGATAAAAACTGAAGGTAAATTTACTGGACTGGATTATAATTGCTATATACTTTGAGAAACCTTAAAGCAGCCATTAGCCAAATTAAGATGGCAACAGTTTTCAACATTTCTATTCTCCCTTGATAATATTCAAGAAATGGTCATTTCTGTTTTCTAAGGCCCAGTGGGTTTTGTAAGACTTTCTTTGTTACTCAGTAATGTGTAGAGAGTTTACTTTCACCTTGTGGACATCTCAAAAGGCTGATGGAAGAAATGTTTATAAATGAAGGAACCCCTTACAAGGGCAAGGTCTCAAAACAGAGAAGAGGAAGACAAGAGAAGATTATGGCGTGACAGAATTACTAAATTCATTCACAGTAATGAAAACCAAGACTGAGGTTTATTTATTTATTTTTTAATACATTCGGGTTGATAATACTGCATTATTTAGTGTCTAAAGTGTATTTACTGTAATCACATTTGCATTATAGTATTGTTATTGTAGTTTACAAGTTGAGATTTTAGCTTGTATCAATATTACAGAATATTTATTCAAGCTACTTTTAATTTATTTTTTTTCCACCTGCTACATGGACTGGCTGTGCTAATGAAGTAATAGTGTAAATGACACCTAGCATCCACAAACAAAAAACACAATATGAAAAAGGGATCATGTGGAGATGTAATCAAAGACATGATTAAGGAATGTGCAAGGGTAGCAGCACAGCAAGAGAAAGCAGTGGAAGACTATCAAGCTATCAACTCTGTTATCTGAATTTGTTAATGTCATGTAAGCAAACAAAACCTCAGTTTACACAATTTAAACTTAAATAGCTACAGATGCAACAGAAAAACAACATATTTAAGCATTTTGGCAAAAGGAGAGCTTATGTTACAACTAACCTCATCTATTCCTGTCCATTTAGTGCATACAAAAGAAAGCAGAGTCAATGTCCAATTTTAAATTTGTTGGCATTCAGAACAGGTGAAACAGCCATAAGACATTGCTCTAAACTAGGGCCAAGGACCACTGAATTGGTCAGACTTTAGCACAGATTATTAGTGTCAGGGGAAGAACCTCAAGGCTTTCAATCTTGATGCCCCCATAATTCCCTGATCATGGACAACCTGATTTACAGACAGCAGTTTGTGGGGCTGAGGGACTGTGTGTCAGTAACAGTGGTGTGTAATGCTGGAGCACCTCAGGGAACTGTCCTGTCTCCCTTACTGTTTACCCTATATACAACCTACAGTCTTCCAGTACATTACCAGTGCTTGCCGTGTACAGACATTTTCAGTTGACTCCTTCACCATAGGCTGCTTTAATAATGGAGATGAGTCGGAGTACAGAAAGGTGGTGGAAGACTCCATCTTGTGGTGCTAAGACAACAATCTGCAATTCACGATCAGCAAGACAAAACAGCTGGTGGAGGACGTTCAGCATGACAATGAGCCTCTGAGACCAGTCATCATTCGGAGGGGACATGGAAGTGGTGCAGAGCTACAAGTTACATACATAAACAATAAACTGGACTGGTCTGACATCATAGTGGTGCTGTACAAGAAGGGCTAGAACAGACTTCACTAGCTAAAGAGACTCGGGTCTTTTGATGTGTGCAGCCATCTGATGAAAATGTTCTATTAGCCAGCTGCCACCAGTGTGTTGTTCTACGCTGAAGTCTCCTGGGGAAGCAAATTGAGTTCAAAATAAGCACAATGCCTGAACAAACATATAAGGCAAACCATGGACACACTGGAAGCTGTTGTAGAAAAGAGAATGGTGGAAAAATTGGATGCCATCATGAAAACTCCCTTCTACACCCTCCAGGAGTGCGCACTCTGAGCACTTTTAGCCACAGACTCATTCTACAACGTTGTGCTAAGAAGCACCTCTGAGGGTCTTTTCTGCCAACTGCTATCAGGTAATTCAATGCTTTCCCCTGATGTTCTTGAAAAGTTATTTTTGAAATATCTTCACAATATACATGTATTTATTTTTATTTAATTATTTATTTACTTATCGATTGATTGGTTGTATTATCTGTCCTGTGAGTCTCTTATCCTATCCTTGTTTTTATGTTTCTGCTGCTGTATGCATCTAAATTTCCCCATAGGATTAATAAAGTTTGTCTAATCTAATCTACACTCTCTCCACTAGATTCAGGGGCCAGGGCTGAGTCAATTGTTGAATAAGAAACTGAGAAAAAGGAATCAGAATTGGAACTAAATTAGAATTTCTTGGAAGCTGAATTTAATTCAATGAAATTTTCTGCAATTATTATTATTATGTTCTCTTACAAAATATCTGAGATTACAGGAACTTTTGAAATTTTATAATATTCAGTACTGGAAATATCTAAAAGTATTTTTCTTGCATTATATGAAGAACAGCTGATGTAGAGTAAATTAAATAAAAATGAGAAAATGAAGTGGACTATTGAGGAACAGGAAGTGAGTGGTACAATGGTAAAAATGAGACACTGGTAGAAATCTTTGCTAAGGTATGTACAGCATAATGACTATATGGTTTCTGCTGGTAAAGGATTACTTGTATATATGAAAAAATTACACCTACAAATATAAGATATAAAATAAAATGGTGTAAATATGTACTTCCTTGCTGATGTATTGCAATACATACTGCTTAATGAACATTCAGGTAATAAACTTTCACATTTGTAAAAAAAAAACAAAGAAAATATTTAAACGATTCATTTGCAAAATATCCTGCTCAAGAACAAATTTCATTGTGCAGTGCACATGACAATACATTTTAATTTGAAACTACCTGGGTAAAGATGCTTGCTACTCTTTTTCAGAATGATGGCTTGTGGCATCCAAAATTAATCTTACCAGGAGGCTGTACAGATTGGTTTTTACTTGGAAAGGTGCCGACATTATGTGTGGCAGCATATTGTGCTTAGCTATTTATGCTAAACTAACCTGATACAAAAAGTTGTACAATGAACAACAGTACCTTCCTAATGTATCACGTTGTGGTCAAACTCTCATAAGCGGCAAAGTCAGCTTACTAGCTGTTGTGGCAATTTGTCTTTCAAGAGTATTTTCTGAACTGCACCACTGCATTTGTGCTATTAATGTTTGACTTTTGTGGTCATCATTGTCGAGAGAAGAAGAAAAAGGACTCGTCTATGAAATTACCCAACACCAACCCAGTTTGTTTAAGCTGCATAAGAGTACAGACACATTGAACAAAAGCAAACGGCCAATGGTAGACATAAGAAAGGAGAAAATGAATGGAGTTTTACCCTTGTTAATTATTGGTGCACATTCTAAGCTGTAAACTTAAATTCCTAGAAGGGTACCACATTATCTCTAGATCATCTCCAAACATCTTCAAAAAGTGATGATCTATCACCCATCTTCACACATTGATGCTCCTTTGATTTCCCAAATCACTCCCAACAGTGAGATCTTTCCTGTTGCTAGTATCATCCCACTGCCTCCCTGAAATGGCAATTCAATGTTAAGAAGTCCAACGTCTTGCATTAACTTAATTATTCATATGACTAATCAATACATTATTGAACTGTGATTTATGTGCCGGGCGGCACGGTGGCGTAGTGGGAAGCGCTGCTGCCTCGCAGTTGGGTGATCTGGGGACCTGGGTTCACTTCTCTGGTCCTCCCTGCGTGGAGTTTGCATGTTCTCCCCGTGTCTGCGTGGGTTTCCTCCGGGCGCTCCGGTTTCCTCCCACAGTCCAAAGACATGCATGTTAGGTGGATTGGCGATTCTAAATTGGCCCTAGTGTGTGCTTGGGTGTGTGTGTTTGTGTGTGTCCTGCGGTGGGTTGGCACCCTGCCCAGGATTGTTTCCTGCCTTGTGCCCTGTGTTGGCTGGGATTGGCTCCAGCAGACCCCCGTGCCCCTGTGTTCGGATTCAGCGGGTTGGAAAATGGATGGATGGATGGATGGATTTATGTGCCATAAAGGCAGAACCCTTCTGTGGTCAACATAATTCGCCCCCCTCTCTGTCATACACTTTGAACTCTAATTTGCTATATAGCCATAAGTAAAATCTGCAAAGTTCACTCCAACACTATTTGATTTAGAATTTGAACAGATGGAGAAGAGTATCCCACTACACCCATATTATATCCCAATCTAATTCCTGTCATCGTTTTCTATGGTTTTCAGTATCATAAGGAGAGTGTGTCACACTTCGTTTAGATTGTTTGATCTGTTTGTGGGAACAAATATAGTAGTAAGATGCACCTGGCTTATTGTATGCAGTTCTGGTCACCACACTACGAGAAAGATATACAGTAACAGAACTTGAAGTAGAGCAGCGGAGAGCAATCAATGGCATCCCAGCTCTAATGTACATGCATTACTCTGTTAGGCTTAATGAATTAAACCTGATTAGTCTCGAGGAGAGGAGGCTATGCACATACCTAATTCAGTCCTTCAAAATTCTCAAAGGTATCAATTAAGTAGATCCAACTGAATTCTTTCAACTAAATAGGCAACCACGTATATGAGGACAGGGGTGGAAATTAAGAGGAAGTGGACTTATGACTGAAACCTGACTGTATGTGTCATTCCCTTATGAGGAGAATACAGTATCTGCTAGAGTCTCTGCATGCCCAACTGATATCTCAGTCTGGATGAGGGACCAACATCTTCAGCTCAATCTGGCAAAAACTGAGCTTCCTGTGATCCTGTCCAGCCAGTCTATTCATCTCCCTATTGCTTTTCAGCTTGGCTCACTGTCACCAACACCTTTTTCTAACCACATTTTTACTGTTTCTTGCTTATGCAACTTCACACTGTCCAACATCTGCAAGATCAGACCTTATCTGACGGAAAATGCAGCACAACTTATGGTTCAGGCTTCGGTCTTGTTGCATCTGAACTACTGCAACTCGCTTTTGGCAGGAGTACCCGCGTGTACTATCAAGCCGCTGCAGATGGTTCAGAATGCAGCAGCTCATCTTATATTTAACCAGTGGAGATGGGTATATGTCATTCATCTCTTCAGGTTGCTACATTGCTTCACTGTTGCAGCACACATTAAGTTAAAATCCCTGATGCTTGCCTACAGAGTAGTCAATGGGTCAGCACCTGTGTATATGGAGACACTGGTGAAGCCCTATATTCCTTCTTGCCCATTTAGGTCTGCCAGGAAACAGCGACTGGTGATGCCGCCTCTGTGTGGTATCAAGTCTCAATCCAGACTCTTCTTGTGTAGTTCCTAGTTAGTGGAACAAGCTACCCACCTTTATCCGAACTGCTGACTCCCTCAATTTATTCAAGAAGAAAACACAAATGTTATGTGAATATCTGTCTAATTGAAAAAAAAAAAACTTTGTTCTGTGATTTTTCATATTGTTGGTTAATTTGCTGTTACATTAAGTTTAATTACTTTATCGATTTATATTCTTTTATTGTTAATCATTAATTATTACATCTTTTCACTTATGGCAACCAACTTTTGTTACCTGTCCTAGTTCACTTGCTGAACAAACATTTCCTAGCCTAATGCTACTCAGTTATACTTACCTCTTTTGTAAGTCACTTTGAATAAAATTGTCTGCAGAGCAAATAAATGTAAATATAAATGTAATGAAAATGAAATTGGGAAACACTTCTTTACTTAAACAGTTGTGAGAATCTGGAACAAAGTACTGAGACATGTAGTTGAAGCAAAAACCCTGAAAACCTTTAAGAAGCATCTGGATTAGATATATAGACAGCTAAGCTATTAGCTAAACAGACAAGCTTGATGGGCTTCTCCCATTTTTCACATTTCTTATATTCTTATTTTCAAAAGTTATGCATCCAGTATACACACAGACAGATACAGGATCATTGCATCACGGTACCAAAATATGTAAAGAAAGTACCCATATCAGCTGAACCATATTTTAAGGTGTGCCAGTCTTAGAAATACAGCAATATGCCTGAAATATCTGACACACAACAAAAAAGTATTTAGGTTTGTGTGTGTTTTAATGTAAATTAACATCAGTGAAAAAACATGGTATAAATATAAACTTAGCCCAGAGGACTTAAACTGGACAGAGTATCACCAAGTGGAACTCTGACATGTTATCACAAGTAATTTGATGATGTATTTCTCAGAAATGACAGAGAAATTCAAAGAAGCAACAAATGCCGAAAATATTTTAATTCACAGCTCATTTAATTTGGAACATACTTCTGAAAAAGAGCGCTGCAGTGCCAGACTTGGCAAAATCTTTTTTATTGGTAAACATAAAATGCTGGCAGATCAAAAAATGCTGCAAACATCCAATAATTCATCAAACAAAATGTGTAAATGTCTTCATCACTACAAATATCTTCTTTTCTTGAGGTAAAAAAAGAAAACAAATCACATTCAGTAAAGCAGAATTTCCCTAGAACCACTTTGTTGAAAATCAGTAGGGATCTAACATTTCAGACTAGATTGTTATCTACAACAGGGGTAGGCAACATCGGTCCTGGAGTGCCACAGTATGTGCAGGTTTTTGTTCCAACCCAGTTCCTTAACGAGAACTCAATTATTGCTGATGAAGCACATATTGCTTAAGTGACATTTTAATGCTTCATTTTAGTGGTCTCACTTGTTAAGGTTCTCCAACCTTAATTGCTTATTTCAATCTTAAACTGCTGCATTCAGTGTTTTAATTGCTCCTTATTAGCAATAAGATGTAAAACAGGGGTAGGCAATGTCGGTCCTGGTGAGCCGCAGTGGCTACAGGTTTTCATTCAACCCAATTGCTTAATTAGAAACCAATCATTGCCAATCTCAGACCTTATTTAATTTTATGGCTTGTTAGTCTGTGCAATGTAAGGCTTTTATATCGTAGATTTTTTTCCTTTCCAAGGATATCATCCAAATGATTTGAAGCCTAAAACAGATCATTTTCAGTCTGTCACATTTTTCTATTAAGTGTTTTATTAAATCAACCCGTGCATGATGAACACACACAGATGTAATTGGAAAAAAGCTAGCTGGAGAACTGCTGGCTGCTTTGTCTTTTACATCTTATTGCTAATAAGGAGCAATTAAAACACTGAATGCAGCAGTTTAAGATTAAAATAAGCAATTAAGGTTGGAGAACCTTAACAAGCGAGACCACTAAAATGAAGCATTAAAATGTCACTTAAGCAATATGTGCTTCATCAGCAATAATTGAGTTCTCGTTAAGGAACTGGGTTGGAACAAAAACCTGCACATACTGTGGCACTCCAGGACCGACGTTGCCTACCCCTGATCTACAACATATGTATGTTTAACGAGTTATACATTTAATCGTCATCATCTTTTTCATTCTGCTTTTCCTGGTATGGGTCACAGTGGCAACATGCTGTGCTGGGTTGGCCAAGCCTGCAAACCTGATCCAACTTCTCCGATGCACATACACACTTACACAGACACACATTCACTCTGGAAAACCCTTTCTGCACAGTACATGCAAAACAGTGACACACCAACCCATGCATAGACATTAAGCCAAAATTTGGAATGCACTGCAGTATCCCTTCCTATATTATGTATGGAGAAAGAGAACACAAAAATGAGGCTCACAGTTTAATTTTTATACTGAAAATCATTTACAACAGAGACATCAGGTCCTCACATTGAGTTCATTAATTAACCTAATTTTGTAGATGTGATTGTACCCTAATATGGATTGCTATTTCTCGAGGACTATAAATGGTTTCTGTCTATCTCACTCCTTTTAGGGAAATATTTCATCATCCCAAGAACTTGAAATGAAAAGGTGTGTTCTAAAGCTGTTCCAACCTAGACAATTTATAGCCATCTGTTGAACTAAGATCCATTTTTAAAGGATATGGTTAGAAACCAGATTAAACAGAAAAAAAGCAGAGTGAACACAGGGATTCACACAAACTCTCGAAGATGACTTGACTGTGGCCTGAATACATACTCCAACTTCTACTACTAAAATTACTACTACGACTACGGCGATTAACCAGGTCAGGAATCAAAAGCAGAACATTAGACCTGAGAGGCTGTATCCCTCCAGTGAGCTATGTTGCCACTGTGAAATGTTCACCTGAAGTCAAAACACTTCACATTGAAGGGATTTGTTTGATTATCTTAATGGCAGTATCACTGACTGTGTTTAACCACTGAGAAAATATACTATATTGTTGTTAAAAACAATAAGTTCAAGTTTCTCTAGGTGTCCTCTTTAGAATATGTATCATCATCATGTTTTATTTACCTGCTATGGAAGTCTGCTTTCTCTTCTGGCATTTTTTTCCCTTTATTTTCCCAACATAGTCCTTCCATGATGAAATAATCATTTTATAAATAAAATGTTTTGTGCGCTGTTGATCTTTCTGAATTTTTTTTATTAGAAAATAATATATTGTTGCTACAAAAATCATGTTAATACCCAAAGAATTTATGACCCATTTTTTTCACATCCCCCCATTTTCCACTATTCATATCTTTAGGTATGGCCCCATATTATCTCGCAGGTCCCTGTTTCTAGTTATTTACATCACAAAATGTTATAACTTCTTCTTATTATTTACAGTATTGGGTTTTTGATTCCCATCTCATACCTAGGATAATTCTGCTTAACAGTATTTTATATTAACAGAAGGATTTTTTATTTTTCTGGCTCCAATATAACTCGGTGATTCACTGTTCTTCCACAAAATACTTCAGGGATGTTCTTATTGCCTTTTTGAAAAAGCTGGTTTTACACATGCCTGCTGAGCTTAAAGGTTTTCATTGTCACGTTTACAAAAGTCTCACAGCATCCAAAATCTGTGGTTTCCAGTCATCAGTGACTGTAAAACTGAATTATATGTAACTTGGATCAGGCAGCATTTTCGTGGGTATTAGGTTGATGATAATGTGGGGACAGTTGTTTTATCAATGCCAGCTTTCTTGGATTCAAAAATAGATTTGTGTTCTCAAGACAGTTTACTTTCTTGGCAAAGCTAGTGCTGGTGCTCTTATTATTTGTTTTCCTAATTAAAGTGTTTTTTTTCTCCTAATGAAAGATGGTGTAAAGGAATGTCAGCTAGTAGGTGGTTGCCAGGTGCAATGGCACTACCAGGGGAAAGTGAAATCCCACATGAAATCTTACTGCTCTAGCAAGAATGGGCCAACTGGGCATACTAAAGTGAAAATTCAGGCAACATTAGGAGATATTACACCCTGTATGCATGCTGGTGCCCAGAAGGTCAATACGAAAGAGAGCTGTGACCTAGGTGGAAAACATATATTGTTTCCTTAGGACACCAGAGAGCTAGCAACATAGCAGTTATCAGGGATGCCTGTTCCTTTAATGATGGAGTAAGGGAGGTGTAGAAGAGTAGGCAAGAGACTACAGTAACTCCTGACCAACAGGTGGATGGTACTTGGTCACTAGTTAGAGACATTAGGGCCGGACTATCTATTCAAGAACAGTTTCTGGTAGGACTGGAAGCCCAACGATCCCTTCCATTATCACTGGAGTGCAGGCCACAGACTCTGAGACTAAGAATACAAATTGCAACTGAAAAGTTGAAGGGACAACTTGGTTTTGCTAAAGGAAGTTCTGTACCTTATTCTAAAATTAACTCTTGGAGTGGCCACCTCAGAACATAGGTGACTGAGATAAAAAAGAGGCAATTGAGTATAGGATTGGGAAGTTTCAGATGAAGTTTAATGATTTGTTTCTTTGTTCTTTATATTTTTATACATTTTTTATACAAAAAATAACTGAAATTTATTTTGTGGGGTTTTACAAGTCAGGGAATCCTGTGGTCACTTTTTTTTACCAACTTGACATCATTACTGTATATTTGAAGCAATTTTTTTGACAATTGCTATCCATTGTTAGGCAGAATGACTGGTAGTGTATGATGTGTGACGTCGTCACCAGGCCAGTATAAAAGGTCAGCGTCATGCACTTTCTGGTTTGTCTAGCTAATGTGAATTCAATTTAAAAGTCTCTAGCCTTATACTTTGTGTATTACTTAAATCTTTGGTTAATTAACCGTTTCTGTCTATTTGACCACATCTTTCACCTTGTGTTTTGGTTCAGCCTATGAGCACATCCTGGATTTTGACTCTCTTTCTACACTCCCTGAAAATATATTGCATACTGAGCTTGTTTTCTAGATTCTTGATCTCTCTGTAGTTGACTGTGGCTATTTTATACTTTTCCAGCCAGCCATCCATCCATCCATTTTACAACCCGCTGAATCCGAAAACAGGGTCACGGGGGTCTGCTGGAGCCAATCCCAGCCAACACAGGGCACAAGGCAGGAACCAATCCCGGGCAGGGTGCCAACCCACCGCAGGACACACACAAACACACTTTATACTTTTCCTTTTCTCCTAATTCCTTTTCATTTTAAAACTGCTGCCACCCTATGCAGTCAGTGCTGCCCTGACTCCAGTTTAATTCTTGTTTGTTTACTTATTTTTTTATTTTTGGTGTTTTTAAATAATTCTGTGTATTGCATTGTTAAATATATTTGCAAAATCCCTTGAATTTAATTTATAGTGACTTGCTGGTTACTTTATGTAAGATATTGCTCAACCAATAAGTTTCCATAGTCTGGCTGATTGTTAGGTAAGTTACTTTCAGCAAAACATGAAACATGTTAATCTAAAAGTCTCAAGCCTTCATTTCACTTATGTGTACAAACTTATACAAACTGTCTAATTCATCTTAAGATTAAACATGTTATCATTTTTATACTTATCTTCCCTGAATTCTTGTCTATGTTGATTTTGTATACACTCCTGAATTTTGTCTAGTGCTGAATTTAACACTCTTTGAAGACTCCATTATGAATATTAATGATCAAATGAGGTAATTTTTACCTGCCTGCTATTTTAGTTACAAAACACTTTGATTACACAATGTTGGCTTTCCCATATGAGCTTTGGTAAACAGGTTAACAGCCATTATTTATACCAGGGGTGTCGAACTCCAGGCCTGGAGGGCCGCAGCGGCTGCAGGTTTTCATTCTAACCCTTTTCCTAATCAGTGATCAGTTTTCACTGCTAATTAACTCCTTTTCCCTTCATTTTAATAGCCTTGTTTTTAAGGATTCAGTCCTCTGAATGTATTCCTTTCTTCATTAAATGACAGCCAAACAGAAATGAGATGTGAAACGAGCCAACAGATGACCAGCTAAGCTGGGATTTCAAACTCCAATCACTTTCTTAATGAGAAGCCAATTCTTGATTTTAATTAAACTCGTTATTTAATTCCATGGCTTGTTGCTGCTCTCATTCTGCCACAGCAGACATTTCCAAAACTGTTGATTTTTCTGTTTTTTCTAAGAACACCATCAAAATGGTGACCTGAGAGATCAACCTCACCGAGACCTTCACCTTTCTTTATTTTCAGATACTGTGTGATGGGCACAGGGGAGCTGGTCATGTGGCACCTCGTTTTGTGTCTCATTATTGTTTGGCTGCTAATTAAGGAAAAAGAGACGACTAAGGGGCTTGAGGCAAAAGAAGTTAATTAGCAGAAAAAAACAGGTCATTAATGAAGAAGAAAATTAGAATGAAAACCTGTAGCCACTGCGGCCCTAAAGGACTGGAGTTCGACACCTGTGATCTATATAGTCCAAAAATAAAAACAAACAAATTAAGTATTCTGAGTCATATTTAGCATAACGTAAAAGCACAATTTTTCTAGAGCATTACAAATTCGTCCCTCCCTTCCAAGACCCTTCGATACTGTAACCTGTCATAAAAGAATAACCATTAAATATATATCCACAAGATGGAAAACCAGGAACACCAAAGATGCAACAAGTCTCTCAGGATCTACTCCTCCCTGATTGGATGTTGCATATAATTGAATCAATTGACCTAGCTGCTTCTTCATATGGTCTAATTTCCTTATTTCCAGCAGCAATCCCTCACTTTTTTGTTTTAATTAACTCAATTAAGTGTGCTTGCTGATGATGCAACTTCTTCCAAATTTTTTTGGTTGTGCCCAACCTGTGTACTATATTTTGTTCATTAGACGGTAACAGGCCTTTCATCCCAGAAAAGCTAACAATCCTAATATTTAACATGTTACCTGTGTAAATTATCTGTGTAAAGAAAAACTTTTTAAAAACTGTGTAAAATTTGTACTTATATACAGTATGTGTCCCAGCGCTCTTACTGAATTCAATTTAAAACGACTGCTTGGATCCACTGTACTAACTGCATCCATAATTTTGAATAGTTCAAACATGTCACCTGCTAATCTCCATTTGCTTAAACTGAAAAGGTTCAAGTGCATCTATCTTCCTTATAAATCATGCCTTGCAGTCCTCGAATAGCCCTAGTCTGTCTTCGCTGGACCTTCTCTAGCACTGTTGTGTCTTTTTTGTAATATGGAGACCTCACTAATGTCTAATGTACTGCTTAAACATAATCATCCTTGACTTGTAGTCTACACTTTGGACTGTATAACCTCACATTCCATTAGTCTTCTTAAGTGTTTCTCTACACTTTCTTCTTGTAGATAGTGAAGTCATAGCAACGTATGTATTCTAAGTTATTTTTTAATTCAAGCAGAACATCTCTTTCTACAATTTCCATATCACTGAGTACCTCCTCTGTAGACCCTGTAACTGATGAGAGTCTCTTTACTTCTTCATATATGAAAATGTAAGAAAAATATCCATTTTGAGCATTTGCTTTTTCAGTGTTCATATATTTCAGTTTACATTTCTCAATCCTAATATGGTTTACTTCTTCCTGATCATTCTTTTAAAATACTGAAAGAATCTGTTTGGGTCACCATTGACATTTTCTGCATTTTTTCTCTCCAGCTTTCTTAGCTTTCCTAATATTAATTTAACTGTTGCTTTGGTCAGCTTTCACATGTTTTGCACTATTTCTCTCCAAATACCTTTTAGTTTTCCTAACATCCAATTTAACTATTGCTTTAATGTTCTCATAAACAACTACTGTTTGCACTTGAGTGTTTTTCTTTTATATATCATTTTTTTCTTTGCAACATTCTTTTAGCTTCTTTTTTGTCCGTTGCAGAGTTCTCTCTGAATTATTACTGCTCATAAAGATTTGGATGAACTTGTTCCGTATTTCATACAAAATGATCTTAAGCTGCACACTCTTCAAAAATTTCCAGATTTTCCTGTTTTCCTTTTTAACACCTTTCCAAATCTGCCCTATTAAAATCAAACAGCTTTAGTCTTTGAATAGGAATTTTGCCAGAATAATGTGAAATGTACTATATTATGGACATGTGGTTCTAATCTTCTCACATTCTGTATAAAAAAAACAGTCATAATCTATGGAACTCCATTGTGATCTGCTATTTGTAACTAAAATCCCCATTACTATAATATCTCCCTCTACACTGGCTTTTTAAAATTATGATTGTGAGCATTGGAGAAGGGGATGAGGGGTGTCTATAGCACAGGACTCAATCCCTAATGCTATCTAGCCAAATCCAAATATCCTCACAAAGTTATTGTCCATCACCCATTTGAAGTAAATGCTCATTCGGTTTCTTTTTTACATAAATGGCTGCTCCCCCACCTAAATAACCTCAACATATACAGTATGTTTTATTTGTGGTTCGTCTAGCATCAAGACAAGTGATTTTTAATGTATTATTTATTTTACTTTAGCATTATTTTTTTGTGATCAAATTTTTATTAACCCTTTAACCGCCAACTCCCTAAATATTCCCCACGCCAGGCGAAATCTGAACAATTTTCATTTTTTTACTTTTTTACATTTTTTTTACATTTTTTACATTTATTCAAGTAGTATTGACCACTAAATGTTGTGCAAGTTGCCAGTGTATACACGAAATCTATAAATGTAACCTGAATTCTCAGCTAAGCAAAACATCTTGATACCAAACCGTGCCCTTTTCAATGGTAGATACTGTCGAAACTGTAAGCGGCCCTTCCACGACAATAAACTTTCATCAACTGCAACTGACGGTCCTGGCATGTAGGGCAACTGAAATGCTTCAAATAAATGATCAATCAAAGGACGTAGCTTGAACAAGTGGTCGCGGTTTGGATCTTTCTTATCTGGCTCGTTTCTGTTGTCATTCAAATGAAAGAATTTCAGCAGCAAAGAGAATCGGTTACGTGTCATGACAGCTGCAAAAATAGGTGTTGCATACATAGGATCTGTAGACCAGTACATCTCAATATCTGGTTTTCTGATTATTCCCATCAACATCAAAATCCCAATGAATTTTTTCATTTCGTTTTCATCAGTGTCAAACCAAGCACGAACACGGGAATGTGGAGGTAAATTGAGATTTTTCTCAATAAACTGTGCTGCATACAGATTTGTCTGATGAACAAAATGTCTGATCAAATCAGGTGACACAAACAGCTCATAAAACTGCTCAGCAGTGTAATTGTTTACATAAACAATAAAGCCACACGTTCCCTCAAACGAATGCAGAAAAGGTAGTTCACCACGGGCAGCAGGCAGGCTGAGATGCTGGGGATACACCCACTCAGCGCCGTCATCCGATGCATCTTCATTCACAGTATCATGCAGCGCACGTGGCTGCTCATCACTGTCGCTAAAATCTTCTTCAGAACTGCTACAATCATGATCAGAACTGTCCAAAATCGCCTGCAAAGCCGCACTTGAAGTCAGTTTACGTTTCGCCATATTCACAGATGTTACATGCGAATCACGTCACATGACCGGCCAAAACAACCACAGACTTGTCGAAATACAACGTAGTAATAATACCCACGCCAAACCGTCAGTTATACTACTTGCCAGGCATTCATATAACCACAGGCAAATGTGCCGGATAATTCCGGCAGTATGGCGTTAGCAATAAAACAACGGTGCCGGATATATCCGGCAGAGGGCGGTTAAGGGGTTAACAAAGTATAAATCAAAAACAATTAAAACTGCTCACAAAAAAGTACATCATAATATAGCAATAAAACACCCACCACACGGCGAACACCAGGCCTTATATGAACAAAACTAGCCCTGGAGTGGAAGGCACAATGAAAACATGAGAAAACAAAGAAAACAGGACAAAAATAAATAAATAAATGAATAAATACATAAATAGATAAATAAACAGCCTATGTGAATCCTGGAATGCAGTTTCCCACTGTTGTGAAGCAAAAGGGGATGGCTAAAAATTATTCCTCAAGGCCTTTCCCTGATTGACTGACACAAACCAAAACCATTTCATCATAATATCACAAGGAAACCCAATATAATGTGATTTCACATATACAGAATATCAAAACAGCAAGAAAAGTTTTTTACGAAGACCTGAAATTCTTATTTTACAATAGCATTAGTGAATTATAGCCAAATGTTCCTTACTGGGAAAATGTAAATTTTACAGTATAAAATAATAAAAGACACCACTATCCAGTTGACCACTATCCACTATCCACTATCTCATTTTTGCAAGATGAGTCTTTGTTCAATTGACATAGTATGGATATTACAATTGATTTTTTTTTATTGCATAATGTTATACCATGTAATGTTACTTTGAATATTGCTCTTTAAAGATTGGCAATGATTTTAGTGGGGTTTTTTTTACCCAAAATTGAATGTGTATTAAGAATAGGAAAACAATACCATCACACACAATTTGGACTTTGTCGTACATGTGTACCCAACAGTATTTAAAGGAGAAACTGGCACACTGCCATGGAACCCTGAAAGTGTTTTAACGCAAAACTCCAAAGAATGTAGTGTGTGAAACTCAAAGGAAGACAGCTGCTTTTGATACCAGTATTCATGTCATGGCCTGAATTGCTTAGAACATGGACCTTGTATGACTAATATTTGGTCAAACAAAAACTAAAAGCCTTGACCATTTCGGAACCATATATGTGCAATAATAATAATAACAATAATGTTTGGAGAAGTGAGCTATTTGAATTCATGAACATGTCCTAATAAAATTACTCAGTAGCTCTGTCTGCTGTAATATATTTTGTCAAATGTCTCAGTTTGTAGTGCATTTAACAATTCCAAAATTACAGCTTAAAACATTAAGATAATTACCTACTCGCCAGCAGGTTCTATTGGCCTTTATTGCAGCCAGTTTCTTACTTCACAAATAATCAGATTTCTTGTTGTCTCTCTTTAAATGTTCACATGTAACCTGTGGCTAAAAAGTCACTCTCAAATTCCCTGTTTATTGCTAAAAGAATACATCAATAGAGAATTATCGAAAACAAATATTATAACATATTAATATTTTCAACCCAGGAACTAACTCTGAATGGAAAATAGATCCCTAACAGACACATTCACATGGTGCCAGTTCAGAATCAGCAATAATTTAATCTACTACTCTTTGAGCATGATGGAAAAAAAAACAGCACTGCCCAGAGGAAAATCCTCACAGACACCCGGAGAACATGTAAACTATACACAGAAAATAATTGCACAGGATTCCAAAGCAGGCTGCTGGGTTCATGAATCTGCCATGCTAGCAATCAACCTTTTGCCCAAAATACAATTATAATTAAAAAAATGTGAAACAGACCCAAATATAAAATGTTAGAAGTAACAGTGTATTTAGTGAGATTGTTCCTTTCCAATCAAGTTTTAAACAGTAACTATACATCTCAGTTTCTTATAAAAACTTTCACAACAAACTGTAATGCAAGGTATCTTATATCAATTATATAATACAAAGCAAAAGTTAATAAAATAGTAATGCATCAAATGAAAATTCATATCCAATAATATACAAAAAATGAGAAGATCTAACAAGGGGATTAAGAAATATAAAAAATATTTACCATTAAATAAATTCTAGACTGTTTGGCAGCAAAATGGGTATTTCAGTGATACAGCTGAGAAAAAGAGCATTGAGTAAAGAGTTTAAAATGCAGTGTGGCTGCTCAGAGCCAAAGTGACCTGCAACAAATAACTTGGTCTGCATTTGTCATGTCCTTCATGTGAGACATGAAAAGGAAAAGTGTATGTATGCCAGAAATATAAACAGATCTATACAATTTGTGAAGCAGGTTTATAAACTGGCGAAAGTCTACATTAAATACTTTCACTTTCTCTGTTGTAGCTCTGTTGTAGCGTGATGATAAACAATCTTTCAACAAATGCCCCAGACACACTTCTGCAATAATCCAAATGATACAATGTATGTGTAACATAAGGATAATAGAAGATGTAAACTGTATGTGAAAGTATATATACAGTATGAGAGAGTGAGAGAGAGAGAGATGAAGGACAATAACAAATGATGGTTAAATTATTATACCCTAACTGAATTATTATGCACATGCACTAAGGTACATCACTTATGAATTCTGATCTCTCATTTTATGTGGACAAGATGGATAAATTCTTTAGCTAGTTATTAAGCTTCTGTTGCATTCATTTGCTCACAGATAATCTACACTGGGTTACTGCCCATGCACGCAGTTTCTGCATGTGTGTGTTTGTGTGTGTATCTATATGTGTGTTTTCACGTGTGAGATGCTGCCCCAACTGAATTTAGGATGAAACGATGAATCATTTTCATGGTGATAGGAGTTAAAGCATTTTATTAAACATGGGAACATGGTGGCAGAGTAATAGTGACGAGCTGGCGCCCTGTCCAGAGACTGCCACCCACAAGATGTTTGCTGCACTGTGCACGACCTTTGATGAAATAATTTATTGCAGCAGTACTGTCTCTTTCAAATGTACTAACCAATTCTTGTCCTTCCTTTTCTTTCTCCAAGTAACCAATCGCCACAATTAGCTCTTAAATAGATGTTAAGCCATCTGTAAGCTTAGAAAGCCTATTCTTCAAAACTTTTAAGGAACATTGAAATATCTTTTTAGTATATATTTAATTATTCTATCCATCTATCCTGCCAGTGTCGCACCAGCCCAAGCAAGAATACAGTGCGAGGCAGGAACAATCTCTGAATGGGGTGCCAGATTGTCGCTAGCGCTGCACCACCGTGTCCTCACATGTTTAATTTTTAACAATATAGGTTATTTCAATGATGTTAACATTTTGTCCATATAATGTAATAAACATATTTTGCTGCATTTCATCTTATAAATGATATAGTCATCAAATGTAAATACGCTCTTTATAAAGTGGCTCAGTTTGTGCAATATTATAACTGTATCGCAAGTTTACAGTGAAGTATTGTACTTATAAGTACAAACAGTTCTACAAGGAGCGCTTGATGGACTGATTGAGTGCGTTTATAGTTCCTAGGATGAAACTGTTTCAGAACCACGAAGTCCGTACAGGAAAGTCTCTGAAGCGTTTGCCGTTTGAGAGCAGTTCATATAGACAGCATGGCTGAGACAGTGGGTGCTTGATGCTATATACCGATAATTCTCTTTCCGATCAGCTGCTGTAGAGCTGTGATTCCACACTCAGATATAGTGGGATAAATACTCTGAGTGGTGCATTGAGAGAAACAAAGCTAAAGCAGCTACGGTATTTGGAATAGTTTGGCCATTCCACGGACCATTATATTGTTACAGGTTAATTACAATCAGATGCCATAAACTAATAAACAATATGCGGTTAATTTCAGTGTATTTCATAAAGCTGCATCAGGGATGAGGATCTAAAAAAGAAGGGGAAACCACACTGGAATAAAAGCACTGCTTTGATGCTGGGTGCCACCAGTTTGCAAAACTGAGCGGCGAACTTGCGTATGCCAAGCATTTAGCTGGCGTGAAAATTAGTGTGGCTTTATGCCAAGTTTAGGTTTTATGCATCGCGTAAAAAAGCGTGGAAACAGGCTTCCGCAACATTTTTGTATGTATGCACCATTTATACATGAGGCCCCAGGTCTGGGATTTGAATTTAGGATGTTGGCACTGCATAGAAGCAGCACTATGTTGCACTCATTTGTTTCAGCTGTATTTACAAAGTATATATGATCTGGTTAATGAATCAAATTACTTTTAAGCCTGAAAGACCACATATCAGCAGGAAATATTGTGTATATACAAGTAAATTTATATATTCTAAAACTGTGTATGTATATACCCTCCAAATATACCAACAAAAATCTGATAAATATCATTTATAGACATAGTAACTCCAATAACACCATAAGTAAATATTGAGGGAAAAAAGTATTGCACTTTATGGTATAAATATAATAAATCATGAAACTTCAGTCAGTGATTTGACTTGTTGGTCACGAATCATTATATAGAAAATGTTCTTTTAAGTTATGTTTTTACAGATGCTCATTTATAAAAATGAATGTAGCTGCAGATGTTAGATATTTTTTTCTGACCAGCTTTCAATAGTTTATCATATAAGATAATAAATGATTGCAGCACATCTTTCTTAGTAGAAATTTCATTTCTGATATAGAAATAAAATCAGTGCAGCAATGTGAAATGGGAATTTATGTGTGACTGGAATTTCTTTTCCTTAACATTAATCTAAGCAGCATGCTTTCAGTTTCCTGGTATTTCTTCCAAAGACTGCTATATTCTTAACTTTTTTAAGCATGGCTTTGATCTTTCAAAATCAGCAGACATAAAAAAAGTTTAAGTTACACATTGTGACTTCTGTTTAAGGATTTCCTTTTCACCTCAAGCAATTTAACATTACACACTTTTTAAATGCTAGACTTCCAATTTTAGACAAAGTTGGAAATTTCTTTGCTGCAGGCAAACAAATGAACTCTTGTCAACAGCACTTGGGTGTAATGGATACAGTTTAAACATTTAATGTATTTTTGGAAAATTACAGAATGTTCTCACTGTAGTAATGTTACATTGGAGATCTGGAGAATATCTAGACATCATTTAACAGTGGTTATTTCAAAGTAGTTTTAGTTCCAAACAAGTATACCAGCAACTGTAACTTTTCATTGAGAAGTTTTTAATATAATTGAATGGCAGAGCTAATTGATGAAGTAATGAAAGCAATTGAATTAATGTATTTATGATTGCATTCATTATAATTAAGGTTGTGTATTCTACATATATGAATGTTGAGCTGACCTAGATGCTTATTATGTTCTCTAGAAAGGCTTGTAAAAGGCTGATTGCTGGGTATTGTTTCGCCAGAGTTTCTAAGTCTTAGACTTTATTATGCCGGGTGAACTCTTTCAATTCCCAGTGCCAGCAGTGTTTCATTTGAGAATTCTACATTGTAGCAAGTCATCAGTCTATTACTAAAATAATACCAGCAGGCTTATATTTTGTGCAATTTTTGTTTATACTAAGGCATACAATCAAATGGGGCTAGAACCAGCACATTTTTTTTCAAAAGTACTGTAATAATTCATTTGCAATAAATTATCCTGGATTTAAGATCAAGAAAAACAGAACTGATACTTATCTAATCAATAGAATATGAAATTCCTTGTAGGCTGGACATATAGACAGAGGAAACAGTCCCTGCATTTTGCAGAATAGGCTAATATATTGAAATAATTTGGCCTTTCCCTTGTAGACTGTCCTACTTAATTGAAAAAGGACCGATGCTACCTTTCTGGTCAGCTACCAAAGCAAAAATTGGAGAGTTGTTGTCTTGTTGGTCAGGAAGATGACTAGGGTTTAAGGGGGCAAGAGTATCACATAGGGTCCACAATCCTCATTTAAACCCTTCTTGGGACTTCTCTAGAAACTAAATTACTTAATTAACAGATATTGTTGCATTACATTTATGGTAATCAGTTTTGAGCGGCTTTGATTTGCTATCTTTTTCAACAAATCAGCATTTGTACGTATGTGTACTCATTATGTAATTAGTAATTTGCAAAATTTGTATTTGTATCAACAATGAACTTGTTACCGTGCCTTGTGCCTGCACTCAGTGAACAATGCTATACAAAAATAAACTGAATTGAAATAAAATAGTTATGTTGCTAATCCCACCCTTTCCCCACTGGTATCATATTCATGGAGAAACTTAACCTGTCAGTGAAAAAGCTCTTTGTGACTGATCTAACTTTAGGGTTATATATGATTTGGGTACAGAGGTTGCCCCTAGATGATAACAATATCATTGTTTGTTAGCCCAGAAGCAATCCATGACTTGATCTTTGCAATGGTAATACATCATTGTTAGTCAAGCGACTAAACCAAAGAAGCCAGCTTCTAGGCCTATGTCTCTTGTTAGAATTTTATGTCCAGTATAATGAACAAACTCAGGTGTCCCCCTTAATTTTGGAAGAATTTATGGCACCCACATTTTGTAGCTCCCTGGAGACAATTCTATAATCTCTGTGGAAGTTTTCAAAGTCATATTTATGTTCAAAATAGGGATACAAATTTACTCAATTAACATAATGGTCAGAACCATCCAAATCTAGGTCTGGTCCAAATTCTAGTCATTAAATTAAATTTTGCCAATCATAAGATTATGTTCTTGGAATCATATGCTCAACTACTGTAAAGATGAGCCCAAAACAAAGCATTTCACGAATCAGTTTATTTAAGTTCCATTCTTTATTTGAAAAACATCTCTCTATAAAATTGGGGTAAGGATGCAACAAAGTCAAAATATAGTGTTGCATGCCTCCATTTCACCAGAAAAGGATTTTTTTCTTAAGGAACCTGTGGCAGTCAGTTTTATCAAATTGCTTTGCAACTATGTACAGTCCAGAATTGGAAGTATTCATGGAACTTTTACCATCTTCCTGTGGTGTGGTGTGCTCCATTAAATAAAAAATTATAATTTTATCATTTTAAATATTATATGGATGACAAGGTTTTAAATCACATAAATGCATACAGTGGTACCTTTGGTCACGACTGTAATTCATTCCAAAACTCTGGACATGACCCAATTTGGTCATGACCCGATCGTAATTTCCTCATAAGAATGTATGTAAATACAATTAATCCATTCCAGACCATACGAACTGTATGTTAATATATATATTTTTTAAGCACAAAAATAGTTAATTATACCATAGAATACACAGTGTGATAGTAAACTAAATGTAAAAACATTGAATAACACTGAGAAAACCTTGAACAACAGAGAAAACTAACATTGTAAGAGTTCGCGCTAGACCCTTACGAACCACTCGCTGTAAACCCTTTTTTTATGAGTTTTAAGCACAGGAAAAAGAAATTAAATGCCACTTCTCTAGCAAAACTTTTCACACCATCCTGTACTGGCTTAAAATTCCTAGCCTTCGCCACTCGAAGAAGGATTTTTTTTTCAGCAAATCGCCATGAATCTTCCTGGCTTTCTCGCATATGATTGGCTCACTTACGCTATCCCTTGCAAGTTGCTTCTCGTTTAACCACACTAGCAACAGTTTTTCCACCTCCTCCAGCACTTGAGGCCTCTGCTTGGTTAACATTGTAGCTCCTTTTGAAACATCAGCTGCTTTGTTAGGCCCTGTATATGCAAACAAAACCAAATGGGAAGCGGAGAATGGGAAATCATTGGCGCGTATGAACGTGCATAGGGAAACTGCCCACCAGTGTTTTTGTTCGCCACCAGAGTGTGTGGTCGTGAACAGATGGAAAATTCTGGCAAATTTTTTCATCGTAACTCGATTTGTACGTGTTCAGAAACGTTCGTGACCAGAGGTTCTACTGTAAATGGCATGATTTCGGCACAAGCACTTGTACAGGTATGGGAGAAGTACAGTTTGGTAAACATTTATGTTGGCAGAAGGTTCCCAGGTGATTACATATTTTTTGCTGACCAAAGTGTGTTCTTTCAATGGAAAAGTTTAGAAAACTTCCACGTATTGTATGGTATTACACAAAATACAGTGAAAATATACACCTATGGGTATCAAATATACTGTACCTGCACTTCTCTCAGAATGCTGTAAATTACATTTAGATTTGCCTAAATAAAGAATATGGCCATTAGCATTCAGGCCTTAGTACATTAGAATATTAGAACAATATAGACGAGAACAAGCATGTCAGCCTAACAAAACTCATCAGTCCTATCCACTTAATACTTCCAAAATCACATCGAGTTGAGTAATGAAGGTCCCTAAAGTCCAATCGTCTACCCAGCGCTGGTGCTAGGTTATTTTGTGCCCTAGGCCAAGCTTATTGGTGTGCCAACTCCCTGTTCAGTGGCTGACCCGTGTGGCTGGATTTCTCCCCCTTATGATCTGCACCCTAGGTGAAAGTCTAATTTGTCTTAATCGTGGTGCCAGCCATCTGTCTACCACACTGCTTCATAGCTTTACTTTATATAACATCATTAATGGTATACAGAAGATCTCAGGTTTACCACATATTCTTGCTGTTAACCTTTTGGTTAGTGGTTTATTTGCACATGTAGATCAGGCCCACTGTAGCTGGTGGAACAGGTGTTGGCGAAGCCATCAGGGATTACCTACCCTGCGGCCTGTGTATGGATCCCAATGCCCCAGTGCACAGAGAGGGACACTGTGCTGTAAAACTTTGTGCCATCCTTCAGATGGGACATAAAACCCAGGTCCTGGCTCTCTATGGTTGTAAAAGATCATTGGGCATCTTTCAAAAAGACTTGAGTGCTCCCTGTTGTCCTCTCTAATTTGCCCTCCTACTGCCTTGTCCATGTGCCAGGATAGACTGCGGGTCTTAGTTTTGAAAATAAGTGGTCCTTTGGCTATTTCCTAGCTTTTTGATATCTTTTGTATTCTAATTCTTATTCCTTAGAGATGAACTTAAAATCATGGGTAGGACATACACACTCGATACAGCTACAGGGCTTGGATTTGACTTTAGGTTCTTTTGATTCTGCTTTATAAACTACAGGTGAGATGGATTACAGCATATAGTTCCATTCAACTTTGATTGACAGTATAGCAGTTAGTTTCTGCCTTGTGCCCACTGAGTGTGAAAATTCCCATTGTTCTCTAACACATAAAGAAATAAAGAATGTTTTAAAAAAGAAAGGTGTGAAAATAGGAAAAAACAATGATTAAAAAATGTAAAAACAAAAAAAGCAGTGTTTAAATTAAAACATGTCTCTGCAGTGTAGATGTGTGGCATTCTGAGTTCTTGCTAAGATGAACATTAGCAAAGAAAAAGAAAAAGTCATAACTCTGTCCATGGTCCTGTAGCACAGCATTTTAAGCAGTCATTCGCAAAATGGGAAAATGGTTCAGCAAAAAGAAGAAATAAAATAATATTAATAAAAGAGGTGAAATGAAAGGTGTGCAATCCAAGTGCACATAACTGATCATTTACAAGAGTAAAAAACAGTTTTAACTAATACACATGTAAAAAAGCACAGCTCTGAAAGTGTAAAAATGGTATAAGCTTTTTGAAGCACAGAACAGAAGTTTCCAGTAAAATGTAAAAGTACCATTCAAGTCATGAGAACAAAAATACCTTCATCCAAAATAATATTTAAAGCACAGCTTTGAAAGAGTAAAAGTAATGGCTGAGTCACAAAGCTAGCTTTTCAAGTCAGCCCATTTAAAATCCTATACAGTTGGCCTTTTTGAAAAAAACCTTCAAGCCTCAAAAAAACAGCAATCTTTGGCATCTGATTTCTAAGTCTTTAAAATGTGTCACAAGTACATAATAAGGCACCAACTGGGTGCCACTCCATTGTAGGGCAAACACACAAGCACACATACACACACTCAAACACACGCATGCACAAACACAAGCCAGTTCACCTAACCTGCATGTCTTTGGACTGCCAGAGGAACACACACAGACACAGGGAGAACATGCAAACTCCACCCAGGGAGGACCCGGGATGCAAATCCTGGTCTCCTTTCTGAGTGGCAGCAGCACTACCACTGCACCTATATAGTGGGGTTTATTTAGCACCAGTTGATGCTTTATTGGAATTATTTAAGTCAGATATATAGTAATAATAAAATAGTAGAAAATGGAAGAGATGAGTTTAAAGGATGTTTTTCATATATCAGGATTTTCATCGAGCAAAGATTTGTAATTTGAGGGATTGCCACTTTCAGTTTTTTATGCATTTGTCTTCAGAAATTTCTGATGTTTTCTGGGATACAAGGTGGCCACAGATGCCTTTTCGCTGATATTTGTTTTAATGAAATTAGCAGGGTTTAGATCATTATGGATCTAAGTATACTGAATTTAGTATTATAGTAGGCAATAAACCCAGGCAGCAGGGATGCACAAACCATTATATTTCTTCATGCTGGTCCCATTCCCAGATAAATGTGGAGGGTTACGTCAGGAAGGGCATCTGGTGTAAAATTTTGCCAGATCAATATGCGGACAACAATACAGGAGAGGCGAGATGTGTTGGTACGGACATATGCAGGGGAGAGATGCTGGGTATATTGGGAGAAGGATGCTGGAGATGGAGCTGACAGACAAGAGAAAAAGAGGAAGGTCTATGAGGAGATTTAAGGATGTGGAGAAAGAAGACATGCAGGTGGTGGGTATGACAGAGCAAGATGCAGAGGACAGGAAGATATGGAACAAGATGGTCTGCTGTGGCAACCTCAAAGGGGAGCAGCCAAAAGAAGAACTTAAGCAATATGGATATATATGTGCCCCATTATGGACAGGAGCCCTATTTTGAGGTAATCCTCAAATTCTGCCTGATGTAGGATTTTTCTTTGTACACATATTGGATTAAGCGTGCTCTGAAAACAGGTAGATGAATGGAAATATGTACATTACACATGGGATATTCTTTACTAATGACTGTTCTTCATTGGAGATGAAATCTTGCATGGCTTGTTTTACTTGTAACTTTTACAACAGTTTAAATTGAGTGACTGTAAATTCACTAGACTGTCTTAAGATTTACATTCTATAATTTTGACACTTGTTAAAAAATGTTAAAATAGATTTTCTACTGCTTTACAATTTTTGCAATTGAGAGTTTGAGGTGAGAAAATATTTGCTGAAACCACTGGATTTTCTATATCTATTAAGCTGACTGATATTTGCTTCAAACAATAGACAGGACCACTGGTGCGGGTTTCCTAGCCTCCATTCCTAACGCTCTATATCGACTGATGAAATGTGCGTTGACTTAACTTCTATGAAAAAAAATGTTAAGGGAAGGTACTGTTCTGAGAACAAAATATTGTGTGGATGCTGTATTATCATAGTATTTCCCTCTACTTACCCTTTACTTGTTTTGCCTCAAGGGTAAGTGTACTCGTCAAGTTCGTTATCGGGTTGGTCTACTTTTGCATCTTTAAGATGAACACACACATACACAGCTATAGGCATTCACACAGACCCTAACCACAACAGTGCCCCATAAATGACACACACACTGATTAACCTTTAGCACTTTAAACCACACAAGTGCTTTAGGAGTAACACAGCCTGTCACTCAGCACTTCAAGAGACTTATTTATTATCGGCACAAACAACATACGATGTTTTAATGATATCTCAGACCTAAATATTACTTTTGTTCTACAAGAATACATTTAAACATACATAGACTCAGCACTCTTGACAATAGGCCATTTATCAGCCAAGAATACCTTCTTTACGGTACTGTTCCCTACTATTGAGTGGAGCTCTCACTCTTAGCCTAATAAACCTCACAGCACAGAGGTAATGGGAAATCTCCGGCTGCACTAGGTGCTCAAAGAAATCTAACTTATTATTTCAATCACTCTATAGACATTAAGACAAAGCATAGAAAGTTAAAAGCAGCATGGTATTTATTACAAGAATAACAATAATATTACTGGAACAAAGAATAATAGAAAATAGGTACTAATAGGAAAGTCTGAATATATATAGTCTTTAGAAAAAGCTTACAAAAAAAAGTACAGATGACAAGGATGAATGTTGCAGGGAGGCGTTTGATTTAGCAATCGACGTTCATGAAAATGCTGTTAACTGATGATTGGATGAAAACTGGTCATACGTGTCTTTGTTGTCTTCTCTGACGTCGCTCTTCCATTGTCACTGTTTCTCTTCCTCTTCTGCTTTCAAATGAGGCATATTTATTATAAAGTTTCATGCCGTGGTTTCACAGCACATGAATGTTCCATGCACCTGATTGGCTGGCTGTCAATATGATGGATGAATTTTGCTCAAAATCTTTAATCTATCTTTTCCCAGATAATAAAGATTTTTGATATTGCCTCGTGTCCTCCTTTCCAAGGCTGTAAACCAAATTGTTGTTCCAGATGTCCATCCATAAAGTAATCAATAGCCTGAGGCATGGCTCAATCTTCCTTTCCCAGGTTATAAAGTATCAAGCCACCAGCATGTCTTCCTTTCTATGTTGGAACAGCTGTTTTAAAAGTGAGGTGTAAGGGAAGAAAACCTGCTTTGTTTTGTCCTAAATGTAGTCCATCTGTTGTCTTGTCTTGAACAAAATATAATGGAAAATTAAACCAATATGTACATATTTTGTACCCCACAACAGATGCTCTTGCATAAAAATGATTCATAAGACTCATAATTAAATTTCTCATTTAATGTCTCAGAAAAAATTTAAAGGATTAGGGTTTAGCACATTACCCTATTAGTTTAAGGTTGTGCTCACTTAGTACCTGTTGGTAAGAGCCAGTACTGAGAGCTAATACTTACAAAGATGTGCTGCTAATTTAAAATCTTAAAAAGTGACAGTATTTGAGTTTCTTTCATTTTTCTCTTTTATTGGAAAGATGCTGTATTTTAAGTTATATGTTATTGCAAAAGCTTATTTCTCAGTCAGATTATTCTTACATTCTCTCAGTTTTGCACCCAAGCATCTTTGGTTACTTTATTTCCTCCCTCACTCCAAAGATATTCAAAATTCTCTGAAGTCGGTTAGTGTAGATATGTTGGTGCCTAACTAACATTTCACAGGTAATCAGATCATATTTACTTAAATAATAATAAAAACATAGAAACAATTTTTATATATAGAGATGGAATACCATTATAATGAAACTCACAGGATCATAAAAATATTTCATTATAACGAATATGGGTAAAATAGGTATAGTATTGTGACCAGGGCTGCCAGCGATTTGCCATGTCTAATGGAAGCAGTGCAGGAACAGCTCTGTAGTTGCTCTGCTACATCTGTAAAGGGTAAACCAAGGCCAAAGCAATTGGTTGTCTTCTGCAGGATCAGGGTTACCGCATATCTTTCTTGTTGCACAATGTTAAACATTTAACACGGGGCTTTGATCTTGTCTTCCTCACACTCTTCTCATTTGTCTACTCCAGACCACGTCTGCCACAGTGGTGATTCTGAGTCGCTGGTGTTCGTCTAATCCGAAGATGGGAGATAAAGTCGGATGATTGCCCATGCCGCAGCTCCTAACAGTTCCTATTCTGAATTAAGTCTGTACCTACCTTCTATGAAACACAAACAGTACAGTATCCGCACACAACACAACTACCCACGTGGACGCTTGGTGGAGCACTGACTCTGATGTTAATATAACGTCTTGCCTTCACACTCACCAAGCCTGCCCAAGACCAGAAATTTCACAACAGACTCTCTCTGTCTCTTTGAGACAACCTATTGCAAGGTTCCCGAAACTTGACATGGAGAGTGTAGAAGTAGTATGAAGTGTTTTTTGCAATGCATTATTATCTTCAGTGGGCATTGTTGGTTGAAAAAACGTTTGTTATGCTGAGATTTACATTTTGTTAAGATGAGATTCTTTTAACATGATGTTCTATGAACATTTGTCTGGGCCCACAAAAAGTATTCGTTATTCTGAAAATTTCATTACTTCTGTATTACTTCAGTAAGGGATTTAACCTGTATAAGTATTTTTCATTTGTACAAACAATTGTTAAACATAAACTTTACAGTTTTGCTGACTTTAAGCTGTATGGGGCTTAAAGACTTTAAATAAATATGACACAAGACAAAATTGTCTGGGAAGATAGATGTACTAGTTAATTACTCACAGAACATTATGAGAAGTTAGAAGCAAACTACATTAAACTTTTAACTGGTGCAGCTTTTTTGTGGTTTCAATTAAAATTAGCAAGATGACAATAAATTTAGTGAGTGGTTAAGTTCATGCTGTGATGAATTATAGCCCACTTCTGACTTAGTCCCCTCTTTCCATCAAGTGTTCCTGAGATAGACTTTTTCTCCCAGGCATTTTTGTACATAACACAACTAGGGGTAAGTAGACTAAAAAAATGAATTGATGAAAAAATTGTAAGTTAAATATTTTTAAATTAATTATTTGTAATTGGTACTATACCCTCAGTGAAATACACAGTAAGCAAAAGGCAGGAAGCTTTCTTGGACAGGGTGCCAGTTTGCAAGGCTCTTGTGCAGCACATTGTAAACAGTTAGGCATGCGATTACTCAAAATATTTTTTGCTAAAGTGCTGGGAACCAGTACATTGTAAAGAGTTCTTACACACAAATCCATACCCACTTACTGTCTGTGAGTTTGAACTGGATAAGTTGGTTAGACAATAGATACCGTATATATTCGTGTATAAGTTGGGTCTTGAAACCCGAAAAATCAATCATAAAAATCAGACCCCAACTTATATGCACGTTCAGAAATATGAAACTTAATTTTTTTTTTTTTACATCTTCCTGCTTCCTCCAATCTCGCACCAGTTTCTCAGATACATCGAATTTTGTTGCAGCAGTGCAATTACCAATTTCTTTCTCCACTTCAACGGCTTTTAATTTAAAACCAGCTTCATATTTTCTTCTGATCAAACGTTCTATCGTAGATAAGGGATGCTCTTACGATAAAGGTGTTTGATGGTTTGAGATACAAAAAACACAAATCAGTGCAAATGTTGCTTCAGAATAGTTCGGCTATTACCGTGTGGTCACGTAAACACAACAGAAAGAGAGAGTGAGAGAGAGGTTAGGAGCATGAGGTGATACAGTGCATTGCTGCACCCACATAGAAAAAAGAGGCAGTGTGATCCGTGGTTATTCTCTCAGGTGGGTGTTAGCATATCCTAATCCCTTGTACCAATAGCGTGAGTTTTCCTCATTCGATTTATATGCCCAACATTATAAAATACCAGAAAATATATGGTAAAATCAAGCCCAGACTTATTCGTGGGAGAACTTAAACGTGAGTATATATGGTAGCTGGAATTAGCTTAGGATGTAAGAACAAAAACAGTGTACTATCAAAAAACTGTGATGGACATGGGAAAAACTTACAGAACTTCACACTGACCATAATTAGGATGAGATTTTAATGATGGATTTTGGACCAGTGAGAGAGCAGTCCTAAACTCTGCATGACCCATATTTCAATGTCCAATTAGTTAAGGGTTTTAATTCTTTTAGCTATATTTACACGCTAATATTTATACCGTATATGCATTTAATGCTCACGTAGTGTTTACTTTTACACTGTATGTTGTGGTAATTTTTGTTACTGAGTGATTGTTGATAAGGTTCTTCCATTCATTTATTCATTTTTAAAACCAAAAAATGGTATTTTTCACAGGGAATTCTTATTTCCCTTGTTTCTTTTGAATACCATTAACGTCACTTCACCTGAGTTAATAAAAGTACAAGAAACAGTTACCTTATAGAAATTGTATTTATATAATCCTATTTTGCACCATGTACCTCACAGTAAAATCTTGCATCATTCAATCAGTAAGTGTTTGTTCTGGTTCTGTCCTCAGTATGTGTTACTTAAATGCTGACACTCTTTTCTCAAAGAGAAGTACTCATGTGCAAAATGCCTCTGGTTATGTGCCAAAATATCATTCTGCTTTGATAACATACTTATGTGTCACTTGTCATATTATAATTCTTGAGTGGAAGAATTTTAAACATTCCTGTATTTCTTAAAGACAGTTCGATTTATGGTACAGGACACAATAAATATTTTTCAGCATATGTCATTCTAATCTACAACTCAGTGTCTTCCTTATTATAGCAATTAGTCGATAAACTCATCTGCTGCAAACCTTTCATCGTCTTTGTGTTTTAAGAATACTGCATTTTATTTTACAGTCCTTCAGTCTTGTTCTTGTTCGATGGAGATATGCTATTTTAATATAATTATTAGACAACATACTTAATACATAGCTGGAGATGTCCTGCTGAACTGCACCTTGTGTATTGTTAAAAACAATAAAATATTGTACCAATCTGGTAAACCACCAAAAGGCAGGGTGTTCCATAGCCAATACAAATGGGGATATTCAGAGTGCTGAGGAGTGAGACAAGCCAAGAGGATCCCTATCTGCTGCTCTCATTTAAAGATGCTTGGGGATGGGAATTTAAAGGGAAGTTTCAAATACCAAAAAGGTGAACCGGCCACAAGCTTGGTGGTGTGTGCACATGGTTGTATCGTATAATGGGATAATGAGAGGTTGCGACATGTGACAGTCCAGTAAACACTCATGCCTTTAAAGAAAGATACTGGAGCAGGAATGCACTCCAGAAAGTTTAAACGTGTAAAATGTAGACATCTCCCATGGCTGAAACAATGGGAGAATTGTAAACAGTTGTTGTTTTTCTTTACTGTTCTGTTGAATGTTCAGTTAAAAGAGAAGAGCAATAGACCCCTTTTGAATGTTGTAGCCACTTGTTTGTGTAGTTTGTTTCTCCCGCCTGGTGGGACATTACAATATTAAAAAACATACATCTGGCTGGTCTACAAATTTCTTTAAACCATGAATGTATACAAATTATATTTTGCTACTTCAAAGTACATGCATACAGTAGTAAGTATGCATTATTTGAACACATTAATCTCCTAATGACTGAGTCTGAAATCAAGTTTCCTAAGGCACCGAAAAATATTAATGTAATAATCATAATATACCTTGAGGTGGTAATTTGGGAAATATTTTTTTAATTGCAAAAAAATGCAGATTGCAAAAGGATTCATTTTCATGTATTATGCCCTATCAGTCAAATACAAAAGCTTTGGTTTCTAAGGTTTACTGCAGCTAAGTTTCTCATTTTATTATTACTTTTATTTAGAAAATATAAATGAAATATAGATTGGGTTCTCCTATAAAATTAGATGCATAATTATGCCCAACATTTTTTATTTATTTTATTCATTTTCTTTCTTGGCATCATTGCTTCTGTTTTCTTTGACTCATTGCTTGTTTTTGATAGAACTCAAGTTTGTCAGGCAACCAACAAAACATAATCTTACAGTTTTTTTTTTGCAAAAGGTTAATCTTTACAACAGCATTCATTACAAACACAGGCATCACTCACACAACTTATAATGAAAGCAAGTTTCCAATTGCAAAATAAATCTTGCTGTAATCAACTGCTCCCGGACCAAACTAAACATTTTATGAAATGTATAAATATCAGTGACAATTTCAAAGTAAACTTAGTCAAGGGGAACTTCATTATCTAGCTGTAAAGTAATTGTTCTAAGAAGGCTGTCTCAGAGAGAAGTCTGGAGGATTACTGAATTAACAAACTAATCTTTTGTAGATATACAGTTGTTTTGGATATATTCAGAATACAAAGCTCACTTTATGAAGCAATCAAAAACATTAAAGCCCAAGATACTATATCAAACAATGCATTTAGTTTGTAACAGTAATAAAGAAAGTACAATGCCTTAAAAATATAAGCATATGCAAATTAAATGTCACAGATTTTAAAATGTCAAGAGTGCAACAGAGCTTTTTAGCTTTTATCTGAATGCTTGAAAGCATGTGATAGGAAGACATTATAAAGAATGCCAAAGAATATTCATAATAAATGGTAGCTAACAGGAACATGGAGATTTTTTCAATCAGTAAAGAGTCACAGTACTTAAATCAGGTCAAATGAAGTTAAAAAAATGTGCTAGAGCTCCAGATAGAGATGGGGAATTACTGCATTCAAACACAGATATAGTGAATGCATGACAATTCAAAAGTAAACTTAAATCCTAGATGTGTTGGAGAGATTATTGTGATGACAGATCACAAGAAAAGTAATTTTATTGCATTCGTATTCAGCAATAAGACGTGTGCCATTATCCAAGCATTCAAATTTTCTGAGGCATGACTAAAGTTCAATGCATTATTAACAAATACAATGTAGATAAGTTTTTGTCAAAGACTCATGTGATCTCAAGGTGGTAGGCACACATTAATAAATACAGTACTGTATATAGTAATGCTTAACACTTTAATAAATGGATTCAGCAAATAGAATGGATGGCAAAACCCAGAAATCTACTTTCTCCGCAGGAGGAAACAAACCGCATGACGTTACAGAGATATAAAAAATTTAAAAGTAGCAGGTTGCGAACACTTTAAGCTAAGTATTGTAGGTTTTCAACAGCATGCTGTCAGCAGTGAAGTCAGGAAGGAAAAGCACAGAGGGAGATACTTTATTACCACTTAGGAGGAGGTCATTTATTTTGTGGAGGAGAACTGTTTAAAAAAAAGTTTAGAAAAACTAAGCACAGATTGATATTATTTAGATGTTAGGCCTTGCCTATGGTCTGCAGTCACTTTACATTTATCTCAGAGAAAGGTTTTTGCGGTCTTTTATTTCCAAACAGATATTTCAAATGAGAGTGATTGGAAAGAAACATATTTGAAGTATTTATTATTTAACTGTGTTTTAAGAATGAAAAAAATTCACCAAATCACTGACAAGAAGATCTTTCAAGCACCCTGCAACTATCCAGCATTAATATTACGAATGCTAATGTGAAGTTAACACTATGTTGGCTTTGATGTTTATAAATTTGGACCACAGAGCATAGATATGCAGATGAGAGTGTTCAGAACGTGGAGAAAGTCGCATGATCTCCTGGCCATTTTGTTCAGAAAACAATTTGTACAACTTTCCAGGCAGCAGAAATTATAATATGGTAAATTTAAAAAGGTTGAATGTTTTAATTTAAAAAATAGTGTCAGCACATTTATAATAAATAAAGGTTTAAGAGGAAAATAAAAGGTGAAAGAGAAAGAAAATTGTAAGTTATATATATGAAAAGAATATCCTCAGCTGAATTTTATTATTCAAACAAGATTGAGGAGAAATAAAATAAAAACAAATAAAAATTAAAATCATAGTAAGTCATATACAATTTAGCACTTGCACATTTCATTTTATTTAACATAAAAGCAGAACCCAAAGGCACCTTATGCAGTTAAGAAATGCTTTACTCAATAACTCAATGCAGCTCCTTTTCTAAGAATTACACATATAAACTAAAAAAGAAAAAAGGCAATGCCTACAGTCATCACTGGCAACATGTTGGGTAGGAAAAGCATTTAATTGGGAGGGCTAGCATGGTTGTAGAAAATTTAATTAAGAGCTTTGCAACAAAATGCTGCTTTTGTGATTCTAATTTCACAAACTACTTAATTTCTGAAATGAGTATGCAATAAACATACAGTTTCAAAAAATAATAATTTGTCATGTTTTGAGGATCCAGATAACTGATGCATACAGTTAGGTCCATAAATATTTGGACAGGGACAACTTTTTTTCTAATTTTGGTTCTGTACATTAACACAATGAATCTTAAATGAAACAACTCAGATGCAGTTGAAGTGCAGACTTTCAGCTTTAATTCAGTGGGGTGAACAAAACGATTGCATAAAAATGTGAGGCAACTAAAGCATTTTTTGAACACAATCCCTTCATTTCAGGGGCTCAAAAGTAATTGGACAATTGACTCAAAGGCTATTTCATGGGCAGGTGTGGGCAAATCCGTCGTTATGTCATTATCAATTAAGCAGATAAATGGCCTGGAGTTGATTTGAGGTGTGGTGCTTGCATGTGGAAGATTTTGCTGTGAACAGACAACATGCGGTCAAAGGAGCTCTCCATGCAGGTGAAAGAAGCCATCCTTAAGCTGCGAAAACAGAAAAAACCCATCCGAGAAATTGCTACAATATTACGAGTGGCAAAATCTACAGTTTGGTACATCCTTAGAAAGAAAGCAAGCACTGGTGAACTCAGGAACGCAAAAAGACCTGCATGTCCACGGAAGACAGCAATGGTGGATGATCGCAGAATCATTTCCATGGTGATGAGAAACCCCTTCACAACAGCCAACCAAGTGGACAACACTCTCCAGGGGGTAGGTGTATCGATATCCAAGTCTACCATAAAGAGAAGACTGCATAAAAGTAAATACAGAGGGTGCACTGCAAGGTGCAAGCCACTCATAAGCCTCAAGAATAGAAAGGCTAGATTGGACTTTGCTAAAGAACATCTAAAAAAGCCAGCACAATTCTGGAAAAACATTCTTTGGACAGATGAAACCAAGATCAACCTCTACCAGAATGATGGCAAGAAAAAAGTATGGAGAAGTCATGGAACAGCTCATTATCCAAAGCATACCACATCATCTGTAAAACACAGTGGAGGCAGTGTGATGGCTTGGGCATGCATGGCTGCCAGTGGCACTGGGACACTAGTATTTATTGATGAATTCTGAGGTGTTCAGAGACATACTGTCTGCTCAAATCCAGCTAAATGCAGTCAAATTGATTGGGCGGTGTTTCATGATACAGATGGACAATGACCCAAAACATACAGCCAAAGCAACCCAGGAGTTTATTAAAGCAAAGAAGTGGAAAATTCTTGAATGGCCAAGTCAGTCACCTGATCTTAACCCAATTGAGCATGCATTTCACTTGTTGAAGACTAAACTTCAGACAGAAAGGCCCACAAACAGCAACTGAAAGCCGCTGCAGTAAAGGCCTGGCAGAGCATTAAAAAGGAGATAACCCAGCATCTGGTGATGTCCATGAATTCAAGACTTCAGGCTGTCATTGCCAGCAAAGGGTTTTCAACCAAGTATTAGAAATGAACATTTTATTTCTAGTTATTGAATTTGTCCAATTACTTTTGAGCCCCAGAAATGAAGGGATTGTGTTAAAAAAATGCTTTAGTTGCCTCACATTTTTATGCAATCATTTTGTTCACCCCACTGAATTAAAGCTGAAAGTCTGCACTTCAACTGCATCTGAGTTGTTTCATTTAAAATTAATTGTGGTAATGTACAGAACCAAAATTAGAAAAAAGTTGTCTCTGTCCAAATATTTATGGACCTAACTGTATATCATGTATTTTGATTGACCACGACCTTAAAAAACCTAATGTAAAATGCATATACAAACAAATTTATATATGGAAAACATAATTTTGAAAACATTTTAAAAATCCAAATCTTCTTCTTCTTTCAGCTGCTCCCATTAGGGGTTGCCACAGCAGATCATCTTCTTCCATATCTTTCTGTCCTCTGCATCTTGTTCTGTTACACCCATCACCTGCATGTCCTCTCTCACCACATCCATAAACCTTCACTTAGGCCTTCCTCTTTTCCTCTTCCCTGGCAGCTCTGTCCTTCATATCCTTCTCCCAAATTGCTCAGCATCTCTTCTCTGCACAAGTCCAAACCAATGCAATCGCCTCTCTGACTTTGTCTTCCAACCGTCCAACTTGAGCTGACCCTCTAATGTACTAATTTCTAATCCACGCCCAGTGCAAATCTTAGCATATTTAACTTTGCTACGTCCAGCTCTGTCTCCTGTTTTCTGGTCAATGCCACCGTCTCCAGCCCATATAACATAGCTGGTCTCACCACCATCCTGTAGACCTTCCCTTTCACTCTTGCTGATACCCGTCTGTCACAACTTATTCCTGACACTCTTCTCCACCCATTCCTGCCTGCTCTCTCTTTTTCACCTCTCTTCCACAATCCCCATTACTCTGTACTGTTGATCCCAAGTATTTAAACTCATCCACCTTCGCCAACTCTACTCCTTGCATCCTTACCATTCCACTGACCTCCCTCTCATTTAAAAACATGAATTCTGTCTTGTTCTTACTGACCTTCATTCCTCTCCTATCTAAAGCATATCTCCACCTCACCAGGGTCTCCTCAACCTGCTCCCTATTATCGCTACAGAACACAATGTCATCAGCAAACATCAAAGCCCATGGGGAGTCCTGTCTAATCTCATCTGTCAACCTGTCCATCACCATTGCAAATAAGAAAGGGCTCAGAGCTGATCTCTGATGTAATCCCACCTCCATCCTTGAATGTATCCGTCACTCCTACTGCAGACTTCACCATTGTCATACTTCCCTCGTACATATCTGTACAACTCTTACGTACTTCTCTGCCACTCCTGACTTCTTCATACAATATCACAATTCCTCTCGAGGCACCCTGCCATATGCTTTCTCCAGGTCCACAAAGACGCAATGCAACTCCTTTTGGCCTTCTCTATACTTCTCCATCAACATCACAGCAAGTACAGTACTTCTCAGATTTTCTGCACTAAAGCATGTTAAAAAAAGTACACACTTAACAAATTATTAGGAACACTATACTCATTCTATTTCTCCCCTTCACTGTCAAAACAACCTCAATTCTTTGTGGCTTGAATTCCACAAGATATTGGAAGCATTTATTTGAGATTCTGGTCCATGTTGACATAATTTCATCATGCAGTTTCAGTAGATTAGCTACACATTCATGCTGTGAATCTCTTGTTCTCCCTCATTCTAAAGGTGCTCTAAAGCAGTGGTCCCCAACCTTTTTGACAGCAAGGACCACTTTATTAGATGCAAATTTTTCCACGGACCGGTCGGGGTGGGGGGAGTGGGGGGGGGGGGGGTGGTAGTTTTATACACAATTTACATAACATTTCTATTATTATTAAGTTATTAAGCAGTTCGCATATGTTTGCAACCTGAAATTTTTCTTCTTTTTTTGCATATAACAAAGACATATGCTTTGCATTTGCCATTCCAACAGATTGCACATCACAAACATTACCACTGTTATCGTTTTTTTCGTGTCTGCCGTTTCTATAGGAGGGTGACAATGAGTTAAATTCCAATGGATGTTTTTCAAATGTTGACAAGCAATAAGCAAAAGGTATCACTGAAAACCACAGAAAACAAAAACAGCAAAAAAAAAACAGTACGAGGAAAGTTCAAAGAAAGAATTTTTTTTACAATGTTTCTGTTTGGGGATCGTTGTGCAAACATGCACATCTGAGCTGCGACCACAGATCTAACTGCTCTGTGGATGATTCATTCAGGCATTTCAAGGTCACTTCGTTGTAATGAAAGCATCTGCTGAATGTACTTCGTAGTAACGCGATTTCTATAGACTCGTGTCATATGGGGAAACTGTCGGGACCGTAACAATACTTTGTTGTAATACTCTCTCACCTCGGTCTCTCTCCTCTCTCTGCGCCACTGCAAAGCCCCGCCCGCCAAGCGTTCTGAAAAGTCTGAGTGAGTCTCCGTTGCCGGCAGTTCTCTCGCGGCCTGGCTGTCAGACGGCTGCGGCCCGGTAGTGGGTCGTGGACCGGTGGTTGGGGACCCCTGCTCTAAAGGATTCAGATTCAATGATTCACTTGGCCCCTGAAGAACACTGAAGTCATTGTCATGTTCAAGAAACCAGTTTGAGATGACTTTTGCTTTGTGCAATATCATGCTGGAAGCAGCCATTAGAGAATGGGTAAACTGTACCCATTAAAGCATGCACACGATCAGGAGCAATTTCCAAATATGCAGTTTCAATGATTGATTGGTATCAACAGGCCCAAAATGTATCAAGAAAACACTCCCAACACTATTTATTACCTTACTACAGCCAGCTTGAACTGTTAAGACAAGGCAGATTGGGTGCATGGATTCATGCTGTTGCTGCTAAATTCTGACCCTCCCATCTGTGTGCTACAGCAGAAATCAAGGTTCAGGAGTGGAATCTGCCATGGTTGTCTACTGTTGTAGCCCATCTGTCACAAGGTTTGACATATTGTGCATTCTGGTGCTGTTCTGCTCACCACAGTTCTATAATATGGTTATTTGAGTTACCATAGCCTTTCTGTTAGTTCAAAACTGTTTGACCATTCTCCTTTGACCTCTTTCAACAAGGTGTTTCCATTTGCAGAACTGCCACTGACTGGATGTTTTTTGTTTGTGCAATATTTTGAATAAACTCAAAAGAGTGTTGATTGTGAAAATCCCAAGAGATCAGCAGTTACAAGAATACTCAGACCAGCCTGTCTGGCACCAACAATCATGGCACAATCGAAATCACTGACATCTCATTTTTATCCATTCTGGTGTTTGATGTGAACATCAACTGATGCTTTTTATCTGCACCTGCGTGACTTTATGCATTGCACTCCTGTTACATGATTGGCTGAGGAGATTATTGCAAAAATGTGCTCAGTGAATGTGTATAATATATAATACTAAAAAACACATCTTTTCTTTACTTCAAATTTGTGAAACGAAAAACAACCAGCAGCCTAAAATATTTAAGATGTAAAAGAAAACAAACATTCTTTTTTGTTTGTTAGCACTGTGTATTTTTAAGTCTTCAGATTTCCTTAATTGTGATTTATAGCTAACAAGTGCTGGACAAGCAGAATGTTTTCAGATGTAATACAACCAGAGAGTGAAACTTAATATTTGAAACATGCAATGATGAAATGAAGGAATAATTCTTCTTCTTCAATACACAATATATAAAAACAAGCTACATGAAAACAATAGATTAATTTTTTTGTTTCAGTGTTTCAAGTGAAGACATGGATATCCACACAAGCACACCAAAAATGATATTTTTCAGAAAACAAAAGTGAAGTATTTAGGAAAACAGCGTAGAGGCTTGGGTTTGCAGTAAATATCATGGTAATAAGTAATAAACAACCAATATATCATTGATTATATAATTAATGCTATAAGTGGTTATGCAGCCATATATGCTTTTTATATTCTACATCTATATATTTACAAATAGGTTTAGCATGACCGCAAGGCTCTACAGACAGTGGTGAGGTCAGCTGAATGCATCGAGTGTGTGCACTGCTTAACTTTGAGGACATCTACAACAGGTGTTGTCGGACCAGGGCAAAGAAAATTATCAGAAATACCAGCCATCCCAACAATGGCTTCTTTTCAGTAGTAAATGCTATTGCTATCTAAAGTCCAGCTCAGAGACACTGAGGAGGAGCCTTTTTCCACAGTCCATCCACATCTTGAATAAATAAAGTGTATAGATCTACATGATGCCCCATTATTAACTCTCTTACATTATGCTATTTAAGTTAAGTAATTTATCACATATTTAAAATTCTATTAATGCTTTATGACATTTATAAATGTATGTATTTCACTACACATTTTACTGTATGTACTGTATAATTTGTATGTGACAAATAAATTTTAGTTTGATTTTAGTTTAATATGTACTAGAAAAAGCATTTTACCCAAATGATTAATGTAATAGGCAAAGCAGTTTACCTAATGTTGAATACTATATGAATGACTGTTATTTAAACCATTATTTAAATATCCAGACATAAAGCCCAAGTCAGGCATAAGATTCTTTGATATAAAAAGACTCCTTTTAGCATATGAGGATTGTCTTTTCAGAATTCCTAATGCCACCCGACTGTCGGATATTTCTTCTATCCAGGTGACCTTGAGGCAATTGAAGAGCCAAGAACTCAACGACAAACAATACAATTTCCAATTCTGATGATGTGCTGCTTTCATGTGCCTTTATAGCTGTTTGTTTCAGTATTAAAAGTCTGCCTAAGAGCCGTTTTCTTTAGTGATGGAGTGTTTTAACCTTACGTTGTATATTTTGAGGGGTTGCTGTGTGTGCAAGGATTTGGCAATTAGCCAAGGCTGTAAAATAAAGATTTTTCAGGGAGCATATGTTTCCTGAAAAATACATTCATGTCATAGAGTCATTTGTCATCCTCTTTAATATGATGAAAGGAACGATATGACTGGAGTCTTTGCTGCAATTTTTACTCTCTAGTGTGCACACATTGGCTGTTCATTTTCTCAAATATAAAAACACAGGCCTTATGACTAGCGATTTGCTAGAATAAAGTATAACCAGCTTGATTTTATTGTAGTGAGTTGCAGTGAGCTCTAAATCACTAGCCACAGGGTGTATCACACTTCCTGTCTACAACTAGCTTTGAATTTCTTAATTATGTAAATAGACATTGTGAGAAAAATTGCACAATTTGACTCCGGCTTATCACAGTGATAAGTATTCATTACACAGAAGGATGCCAAAACAAAGAAACAGTAGAAGATGATAAATAACAGTTGACTGCAAAGTTCTTATTTTTGAACAAATAATGAACAAAAACTTTAATATTAGCATCTTACTCAACAGCTCTAAGCAGGGTATAATGAACTCACTTAGCAAGTCTTCAGCCTGGATTTAAATTCCAAGAATGATGGTCCATTTCCTGCACTAAAGGCTCTATCTCTTCAAAGTAGATTTATGTATCCTTGGAATTTCTTAAAGGACTGTATTCTACAAGCAATACACAATTTTCTGTTTTCTGTCATGACTATAGAGGAGTTTCTATTAATAATAATATATTTTATTTTCTTATTAAATTACCAATTTCCATACAGAAATAACTTTAGATTTACTGAAACTACTGGAAAATCAATCTCTGAATCATAGTTATAGCAAATTAATTAATTCAGTTATAAAGTTATAAATATGTATCTTTTGTATGTGTCTTTTGTTGGTATTGTTTTATTTTCAACTGTTTCGAGGAGACATGCAAGTAAGAATTTCATTGTATTGAGTAACTATGACAATTACATAGAATATTATTTGTTCCCAAGGGGGAATGTGGATTTTTACAGAAGCTCTTTAACAAATTAAATACATAAATAGTTAGGAAAGTAATTACATAAATAAATAAATTCACATACACACTTTGGTCTGACCACACACCAAAATGACTATAAAGAAAGGAAACTGAGAAAAAGAAAATTTCTTACTTGGTAGTCAAAGTCACAGTGAAGAATTATACAGGCATATTGCTGTTGGTTTAAAGGAGCCAAACACTTCTGCTTAATAATTTGTTGGCTGAAAGTACCAAGTGTTACTGTGTCAGAGAGAGGATGTGCAGCATTGTTCATAGTGGCACACAATTTTATTTTAGTTCTCTCCTTTGCTACTACCTCCAGTGGGTCTAGAGAGCGTACATAAGTGAACCCACCCTTGTAATTAGCTTGTTGATTTGGTGGGCCTCTCTTGAAGTGATGCTACCAGCCCAGCACACCACAGCATAGAAAATCTTACGGACTATCACAGAGTTATAGAAGTTTCACTTCCCACATTAGAGGAATGCAGTCTTCTTCTAAGGAAAAAGAACCTGCTCTTCGCTTTCTTATATAGTACATTACAGAAAGTGCTCAATGGCATTAAAAATATTACAGGTGTTACAAGAGATAAACAACAACTTTGTTTTTTGAACAATAAACACACGCATATAACAAAACTATTAGTGATGCACAGCCACAGCTCTGCTTTGTGTTTATTAAAGTAGCTTCCTTCAAATTCTTTCATTAAGGGTGAGTATTTACCTTTGTCAGTTTATACTGTGGAGCGGTGCAGTGACAGCAGACTGAGTAGGGCAGACTTAATTTTGCTTTTCCTACCAACAATCTCCAAGTTTCCAGGTGCTGCCCAGAGATTTGAGAAAAATGTAATATAATTTCTCCTGTCTGTTTTGAGCTTGACTCACTGCTGGCACCCAAGAGCATCCTCAATAAATGCAGAAAGAATCTCAAATAGATCCTTTCAATGAAGTCACTGTGTTACTCACCCTATCCCAGAGAATTAATCTAGTACAGTATCTCTGCACATAATCCTCATTTCATGCACTTCTACCCAAGATCTTCCAATGGCAACTATTAATTCAGTTGCAACCATGGAAAGGTTAATTAAAAAAAATATTAATCTGAATACTTGAATACAACTTCACAACAACTGTTTGCGGCAGAGACAGACAGTGTTGTTGATGCTGTATAAAGAGGACTCTAAGATACGTCAGCTTCTTCACTTGGGGTTTCTATTCCAAGCTCACCTGCAGAGAACAAATTATTCTTTTTCAGAAGAAGATAATGACTTCAATTAATATTTTTTGATTGATATTTTGTTTTATTAAGGGGTGTTGGGGAATTGGTGGACTTTTTGTACAATGTTGTACAAACAATAGTGTCCACTATATGTTAATAACTATTTTTCTCTTCAACTGTACACTATTCATAGGACCTTCCCCCAACATCTGGTAACATGTAGTCTTAAACTTTACATGTTTGTTAGTGACTACTTTGTGAAATTTGCCATTTTCAACATATAATGCCTACAGACACGTTTGTCTATGTCTGTTGATTTTGCTCCTTAATCATTTTTTATTGAAGAAATTTATAGCTAACCATTTTGAATAAAGTTTTCCGTTTTCATTAAGCTTTTTAATCTCACTGCATGAACTCATTTCTTCTGTCTTTTATAATTCAAAGATTGTACCTTAGGCTAATGGGCAGTTTTAAATCAGTCCCCTGGGTGTACTTTTGTGGGTGAGCTCTTCTTTGAACTGGTGCTACATCTGGAACTGAGTCCTTCTTTATGACCTGTATTAACATAATAGGATCTGCCACTTTTACCATGCTGATGAAACAATTCTAAATTATTTCATTATTTTCAAGTATATTAACAAGATGTTTATCATCCAATCATCCCTCCGTTTTCTGGACCCGCTAACCCCAGTATATGATGGCAAAGGAAACAAGCCTTTTGTAGCAGCATTGGACACTAAAAGAGGGCCTCTGTTCCACAATGAGGCACACTTATCCAGGCAAACTAACAACCATATTTACTCATGCAAGGCTGCTTTCATTGAAACCAAGAGAGGTGTCATGAGTTATAATTAATTTTTATTTTTTTTATAAAATAATCATTCACACCAGCACAATGCATATATACATAGCATTTTTATCTAGTGGGCTTCTTAAATACTAATTGCAATCTTCATCAAGCATTTAATCATGTATTAATATACTGTATTTATATTGCAAATTAAATTGTATTATTTTAAACACAGCACATTTCCAGCTTTCTTGCATTAGTATCTTCACACCTAAAGGAAGGAACATCATTTCTTTAGGTGTGAGAATACTAATGCAAGAAATTTCATAGATGTTGACTCAGATCCTCTGACTCTGTCAGACAGCTAGTTTGGTCAGCACTCGATAAATTTAAAGAAAAACTTTAAACAAAGACTTATTTACATAATAACATAAACCTGACACATTCTACCAATCACCACTTGAACCTGACAAAGTTAATAAACTGGACATCTGCACTAGGAAATCAAAGAAATCTGAAATACAATATTTTGTCAAGAAATACAATATATTTGTCTGTAGTAATTTTCTTTAAATAATAGATATAACAAACTGAGTGAAGAGGAAAAGGTTATTGCAGCATATTAAATTAACAGTAGTACAGTTTTAAAAATATCAATGATTGTGATTGTACTTCCACATTTACAAAATTATTAATTACTGTAAATGTTAAATTATATATTTATATGCTCTTTCCTCCCTCACTTTATGACAGGATACATGAAAAGAAACCAATACAAAGCTAAGGAACATAAAGAGACATACCTGTCAACCTCTAGAGTCTTTTTTCTTTGCTTGCCTGGAACAATATTTATTTATAGAAAGTGCATTCCAGTAGTAATAACCCTGAAAAGTTGACAGTAGAAAGAACTGATGAAAGCCAAGAAACCCCTTTCGTAATTTGTAATAAGCAGGCTGCTCCTGGCCATGACTGAGCTTAACACATACCATTTATTTTAAACCACTGGTCACAAAAACCACTCTTAGTGGTACGTGAGTTAAAGCAACACAAGAAATTCTTCTAAAGCCCAATTTTCAGGATAAAAAGAAGTTATTGTAAATTTTACTCTTAAATAAACACTGTCTAGGTGGCCATAAATTTAAGTGTCAAGAATGAGATACCTTAGTCAGAGTTGGACATGGTCTGTAGTCTGCAAATGGTGCTCACTGCATTACTCCATAGCAGCTACTTCTACTGCAGCTAGGTATTGTTCCCCTTTTTAAAGAACCAAATCTAGAAATAAAATGTCCCTCAATTTTATTCACATTTTAGGGTCATGGGGTACAAATAAAAATTTGCACAAAAAAATCAGTTTTTTATTCTTTATTTTTATCATCATTGGTTCTTTTTCTTCTTGGAGGGGCTACTTTCCTTGACTTCGCCTAACAAAGCACCAGGAGAGTGCTGTGATTGCCTTGCTTTGGGAAACATTGAGTGAGAGTGCAGTCATGTTATGACAATGTTGAACCATAGCACACACTAATGAAGTTGTTAACATGAAATATTAGTTTACAGCCTGTGTAAATAATACAGATCAAAGGAAATATGATACAACTTCATGCATCCTAAAAGACTTGATATTGTAAACTTGTTTATATGGACGAAGATAAATAAGAACTCTTGTGGTAAACAGCCACCTAAAGATTTGTTTGATTGTTATGGTGCCAACTAAAGTTCTAACAATATTAGATTTGACTAAACTAGCAATAAAAGCCTTTATAACAGCATAATGGGTACACTGACTTTGTCATCACCCTAAAGTTGCATAAGAGAAATACTTAGGTAAAAGCTTGTAAAATCAAAAGGATACTGAAAACTTCTAAACAAACAAACTCTACCCAATCACACCCTGGGCTTTCAATGTTTTCAAAAGTATTGGTAGTCACCATTGGCTGAGCTGACAATACAATGCAATTTATTTTTGTGTAGCCCAAAATCACACAAGCAGTGGGCTTTAACAGGCCCTGTCTTTTGACTTTCTAAGAAGACAAAAAAAATTCTCCCCCAATAAAACCCTTGTAGGGAAAAAAAATGGAAGAAACCTTGGGAAAGGCAATTCAGGTAGGTTGGGTGTGCAGTGGGTTTCAAAAAAGGGCGTAAATATAATACAGTAAACAGAACGTAACACAGTAATCCTCAATATAATACAATAGTACAATAGTAATATTACAAGTACAGAATGCAAGAGTAGATGATATCACATAAGATGGATCAAAATTTTTCAGACTCCTGGAGACCTCAGCCATCAAGCTGCCTTCCCCCTACTGGCCATTCCACAGCTGAGTCAGTGCTGGGCCAGCCAATCTGATGAAAGAACCCTTCCACCTGACATTTCCAGTGCTCCTCCATCAGAGATGATATTTCCTTAGACAGGCAAACAACGTGGCAGTAGGGCAGTGGCAACAAGTGCCACATTTGAGTACCAAGAAGAGAAACAGAATAGGTGAGTGATAGTAGAAGATTATAACTATCATATTACTTATGTTTTATTACTAATGACTTACAACAGAGGTGCAATATGCTCAGTTAATCAGCAGCTCTAGTCAGGATATGATTTGAAAGCTGAGACTGAAGGTGCATCTCTTATAGTAGCGGGCAGATCATTCCACAGTTTAGGGGCCCTATAACTAAAAGCGCGACCTCCCACTTTTATTTTATTAATCCTTGGAATCATAAGCAAACTGGCATCTTGAGATTTTAAAGTATGTTCTGATTTGTAAGTAATGATAAGTTCAGATAAGTAAGCCAGACCTTGGCAATTTAAGGCTTTATATGTTAAAAGGAGGATTTTAAACTCTGCCATAAAATTAACTAGGAACCAGAGGGTTTAAGAACTGGAGTTATGTGTTTGACATTTTGGTGTTCTTGTAGTAATTCTTGCATTAGCATTTTGGATAAATTGGAAGTTGTATAAACAACAGTTTGAACATCCAGTGAACACCACATTGCAGTAGTCAATCCCACTAGAAATAAATGCATGTAGTAATTTCTTAGTTTCCTGCAAATTTAGAAAAATGCCCGACATTGATGATATTTCATTAGAAATGTTAAGGAAAGACCATGGCCTAATTTCTCAATAATAAACAATGAGAATTTCACTCATATTTTTCACACTAGTTTTTTCACCAGGCAGTTTCACCTGTTTCTCAAGAGCTTGCAAGAAGATTGGTGATAAGAGAGAAACTCACATCAGTATCAAGAAATAATGCAAAAAAACATCCCTTGAAGAGGCATGGTTGCCTAAAGCTGTGATAAAAGTAGCAGTTTAAAATAGGGCCCTGATGTGACATATTGAAAATTAATTGATAAAATAATGAGGGCATTCAAAAATACCAGTATAGAGAATATTGAAATCAATGATCTGTGCAAAAATATTAAAGCACAAGCTTTAGACAAACATTTTTTAATGACACACACACAACACAGAAGAAAATAATCAACTTAAATGCTGCAAAATTATTAACTACCAACTACCCATTGGGGCAGCACGGTGGCGCAGTGGTAGCGCTGCTGCCTCGCAGTAAGGAGACCTGAGTACGCTTCCTGGGTCCTCCCTGCGTGGAGTTTGCATGTTCTCCCCGTGTCTGCGTGAGTTTCCTCCAGGTGCTCCAGTTTCCTCCCACAGTCCAAAGACATGCAGGTTAGGTGCATTGGTGATCCTAAATTGTCCCTAGTGTGTGCTTGGTGTGTTGGTATATGCTGGCGTCCTGCCCGGGATTTGTTCCTGCCTTGTGCCCTGTGCTGGCTGGGAATGGCTCCAGCAGATCCCCGTGACCCTGTGTTAGGATATAGCGGGTTGGGAAATGACTGACTGGGAAAAATGACTGACCAACCCATTGTTAAAAGTGTATCAATTAATTGCAGTGTGGGAGATGAAAGATGTCCCAAACAAACAATCCAGAAGATACAACTCTATAGAGAATGTGGAATTTCGTTACTACTGGCAGAAATAGAAAAGTTCCAAGATACCTTGCTAAACAACAATACTGATGTTCAAGTGATATCAAAGAGAGATGCCGTGGCTAGAAAAAGCCACAAAATTCCTATGTCTAGAATTGTCAGAGCAATCACCTGGCAACAGGCTTTTAAAGCAATATTTTTTATTATTGACTTGACACTTACTCTTTCAGATATATTTTCATGGGTACAAATCTGAAAAAGTAAGGGAGATGACACAGAAACAGTAGAAGTGCTTTGACACTATGTGCTGCCAGTTTGCAAAACCGAGCAGAAAAGTACAGTATGTATGCAAGGTAGGGGGCTACCGTGAAAATGTACGTGGCTTTACATCAAGTTTCGTTTTATACATCTCAAAATGTGCGAGAAAATATGCGTACGTACTGTTTATACTTGAGGCCCCAGATGAAAACAGTAAACTACTACTATCTATAGCAAGGTAAATAATCATTATGAAAATTGATGAGCAGTTAAAATTAGGAAAGTGTTAGAAATTCGAAGTAGATCAATATGCCTTTGTGCTTTGTTTGCATTAACAAACATTTTTCATACTTTCAACAATTCATATTTTGCTTAAAAGAAAAATAAGTTGGTGCAGAATACTTTTTGAAAATTAGTGTGTTTTTCTCTTTATATTCTCTTCATATGTCAAGAAGGTAAAAGTATAGCTGACCTCTGTTTTCCAATTTGGTTGTTCGCCCATTTGCAAATTATAAAAACATGATTGTTTTTCTTATTAGACTTTTATTATACTAATTTTGATTTTCCAAATGAGAGGCTATTTATGGAGGTCCCCTTTTGGCACTGTAATGTTTTTTCTTTGTTTCTTTTTTTAACTGCCTCACAAGATAAGTCATGTTCATAGTGGGGTGTTAATATTATAAAAAATAGCTCATGAGGTGAAATGGATGCTGCCATTTTAAAATAGGTTATCTTCTTATCTGAGCCTTTGCTTTTTTCTTGAAAATTCTTTCATTTTCCAAATAAAAAGCAGTTACACAGCTAACATACTGTATAAGGTTATTTGACAAAAAGAACACAAACCTTACAAAACTAAAAGGAAACTGTCCCAGTTTAGTTTGATGAACATAATTAATGTCCATGAACTGCTGATATAATTTTTAAGCAGTAGAAATACCTAGATATTGGAGAAACTCAAGACCAGAAACAAAGGAAAAGCCAGAATATCATTCATAATCAGTAATTATTTATTAGGGAAACAACAAGAACTCAAGGTCAAGGAAAGCATACAACAAAATCAATAGCTCACACAACGGTCAGAGCGTATTAATGGGAAGAGAATACTGATTCTGAAACAGTGGACATGCTAGATTCAGAAATGCACCTGTTGAAAATCTTCTCAAACGTAGATCCTCAGTTGACACTCTACTGTACAAACATTTTTTACCTACAGTACCTGCAGAACACCTTTAAGGTTAACTTAGATTCTCATCTTTTAATATCCTTCTTCAACATAATACCAGCTGAAAACCCATTGTGAACTGAAAACAATGTATTATTTTTTCATTTACAATATCAGAATCCTAACACACCTTCCATTGTGCAGTACTTTATTTACATCATTCTCAACCAGCACTCCTTAAAATAAATTAAATTAAATTGTATTCAATCCACAAAGAGCTAAACATCATTTTGAGCACAATGGAGGGTATGTTACCATGGGTTTATTTTCTTTTTTTTTTGTTTTGGGATTACTGTGATTTGGAACACGAATGGAACCACTGAAAGACTGGAAAGTAATAAAATATAACTCTGTACAAAATGAATATGAGTATATGTAGTTCAGTTCAATATTTTTCAAGTCGAAGGTTATTTCTGTAAAAGCATGTTGTTTTATGCATTTGCTATGCAAAATTGCAGTCTAAATGTAACCTCTTTCTATATATAAAAAATAATATCTTGCCCGCTCTGGTGCATAACATTGTAGTCTATGGGGCTTGGAGGAAAAACCTAAAAACTTACCAAATACGTTCATTTTTCAAGCCAAGACAGTTGTCAAGTATTGATCTTCTCTTTGCAATTACATACACATTGTGAAATAGTTTATACATGTAATTTTTGGACAAAGTAAACATCACTATTATGAAATTCAGCTTTTTTTTTTATAAAAAAGTCCAACCAGGCGTGATAGTTATCACTTTGTTTTCATGCACAACAACCTTTCATCCTGCCTTGGTTTCCTCAGGACTGGCCAAATCAAAATCAACTTTTCATGCCACGTGGTTCATTTTGTTTTGATTTACTTCTGTATTTACATGAGCATCTGTGCATGTAAATAGAGAATATATCCTTACCATATGAAAAACAGTACCAGGATTATACGATAAAATAATTATTTCCAAATCCTTTTGGTTATCACAAACATGCATCAGAAATGAAAGGTATCTATCAATACTCGACAACTGTCTTGGCATTAAAAATGGAGAAATTTAGTAAGTTTTTAAGCTTTTCTTCAGTGCCCCGTACCTTCCATTGTCCTTGAACTGATGTTACTGTATCCATTTCTGGTGGCAGTGGGCAGAGCCAAAGACCCTGTTATACACCAGTTCTTTACTTCTTATATATTGCAGGGACACATTCAGCAGCTGGCTCACACGTATTGTAGACCTGAATAGTCAGTATGACACATTTTGGGTGAGGCAAACCATCAGGCATTGTTGTCCTACTTTTTGAGATTTTTGATACATGTTCAATAATAATGTTTTAAGTGACTGAGCATGTTTTCAAGGCTTTTTTTTTGTTGATCTTTATTTGTTTTATTATTTTCTTGGTGTTCATGGTGTGGTCCGTTAATGACATCATAGGTGTACATTTCTACATGGAAGGTGCCAGTGCTGTGCATGGGAACTCTCCTGCACATGTGAACACAATATTTTTTATTTATATTGTATTGCATTTTTGTGAGAAAAACCTGAAAAGAGTTTTTTTTTATTTTACGTCAATGCTTAATGCAGTGCCAAACAATGACCAGCCTGTGCTTGTCTTAATTCTCTGTTCTTTGTGCATCTGCTCAACTACAAGCAAGTGGAAGCTGTTGTGTCTGTTTTGTCAGCATGTTTTCAACCCAAGCATGTCTTTTTTCTTTCTTGCATACACTTTATTGAGCAATGACCTGCTTGTGTCTTTCCTATATTCCTGCTGACTTGCATAGGTGACAGCTGTTTCTCTTTTTAGCCAGTTGATTTATCCACTATTCATTTGGTTGAAGAACATCCAGTTGTGATTTTAGGAGTATCCCTTGCTTGTGAATATAGCTGAATCTAGGAATATGTTCTTTTATTAGCATTCCTGGTGTTTAACCTTTTTTATTATGAACTCTGAATTTTGATTGTTACTTAATAACAAATTTCAGTATTTGGTCTACCTGTTATGTATATGATTTTTGCTGCTTGGCAATTCTGCAAGCATAAAAGTATGTTTTACTGCATGTTTATGATCAATAATCTCTAGATCCTTTCTAAGTCTGATATTTAAATGTCACGCTTTTATCTGACAAGAGATTTTCCTGTGTCACCATGACCACTGTGGCCACAGTCATCATAAACATGAGAACATTCACCATGAGCCTGTCTTAATTGAGAACTTTCATCATTATGATTTAAAAAACGTAATTCAAAATTAGAAAAACAAATAACACAAAAAAAGAATAGATTAATAAATTATATAAATAATACAAGAATAAACACTGTGTTTTGCTTACTCACAACTGTAAACCTATTTTTGCACCCCCCCGTATTATAATGACTTTTGACTGTTTACAATAATTCTTTAAGCTGCAGCACAATGATAACATATACCTGTTCTTTTTTATTAACTGACATAATATAATCTCTCCACAGGTCTGCCACAAAGGAGCAGGCTTCAACACCTCAGACACCCTACCCCCAAATTAAAAAGGCAGGCTGTTGCAGTCTGTTTAGGTCAAAAAAATAAGGCAAAGGCTTCAAATAGCAACATTTCACAAAAAGACAAGAGGAAAAAGGTTAAACCTCTGGTCCAAAATAAACCAAACAAACTTCTTTTATAGTTATGCATCTATTAAAAATGATTCATATGTTTTGAAAAAATAAGCAAGGTGTGGAAGAGGCAAAATAAATCATACAGATCCAAAACACAAATCAGAACAGTATGTTAAAGTGATAAAAAGTAATCCAGTCATTAAAATAGCACACAACAAGAAAAGATAAGAACATTGTTGCAGTGTAGGACAGCCTGGCATTATCCATTTTGCTATGTCTGGAAAACAAATCCTTAGCTTAAAAAGCCACTACCGCACTCTTAATATCAGCTGAAATGTTCCAGCTCTTCCTGACTGGGCATCTCTTTGGAATGCAACCTCTGTGCCTCATCTGATAAATTGATCAAACCCAGAGATGGCTCTCGGAGTAACCATTTAAATACCCAAACTCAAACAAAGAGAAATAACTTTGCCTTAATAGTCAGCCAAAATGTATTGGCTCATGTGCACCTAAGAAATCAATGGCAAGACATCTGTTCCCTCCCTTAAATGCCTTTGCACACCTCAAATCTTCCATCTTCTCCCATCAAGCTCAATGGCCTCAATATGGCTGTAAAACTGCTCCATAAAGGGTGTAGGATGTGGCTGTGACAAAGGCTTGATCAATCCCTTTTTCTCCAAAGGGCAACCATGCTGGACTGGAAGGGGTGGAAGACTTTTCTGTATTGGAGTCAGATGAGGGTGCCATTAGTCCAGTCCTTGCTGAGAAATACCAAGAGCACGAACAGAGATAGAGAGACCATATGTAAAATCCAGATGGGAAATGATTGATCACCAGTTTCCCAGCAGGCATAATTTTGCTAGCAAACAAGGACATTTTATGTAAAAACCTTAAAGAGAAAACTGCTTTCGGCTAGTTCTTTAGATCGTGCAGCCAAGAAGAAGTGGAAGACCTCCTGAACAAAGAGAGAAAAGCCCACCTGAAGATATTTCCACATACTGGAGAAAACCGACCAGGAAAGGTACAAAGCCTCACCTACACCAGACAATAAGTATACCTAATAATTGTAACTTAACAGTTAGGAGAAAAACAGGTAATGTATTATAGTTTTGGTGATACTGCAACTAAAAAGTAATTACTTAGTGAAGAATAAGTTCTAGCTGTTACATAATTATAATATTACATTATTGGTAGGCAGTATAGTGTAGTTGTTAAGTCTTTGAACATAGGATTTCAAACTTTGAGGCTGAAGGTTCAAATCCTGCTACTGATGCCGCATAACCATGAACAAATCACTTTACCTTCCTGTGTTTTAACTGAAAAAAAAGAAAGGTAACCAATTGTAACTCAAATGTTGTAAGTCATCTTCGATAAAGGCATCAGTCAAATAATATGTATTAATAATATTAGGCAGGCAGTGTAGAATAGTGGCTAAGGCTTTTAACTTTGGACCTCATACCCTGAGGTTGTGTGTTCAAATCTCACTACTGACACTGTATAACCATGAGCAAGTCACATTCCTTCCTATGCTCTAATTTGAAAAACAAAAGAAATACAACAAATTGTATCCCAAATGTTGTAAATCACCTTCAAAAATTTTAAGTAATAATAATTATAAGCTTCCTTTTAAGTCCAGTAGGAAAGTTTAGAGCAGCGTTTCACACACACATATGTATGAGTAGATAAGACAGTGTTTATTAGCTCTGAGTAAGTCAATGTACTAGAAACTTAAAAACTAGCTAAAGACTTATCCATCTTACCACATGAATCAAAAGATCAGAATTCATAAGTTAGGTGCCTTTTCCTATAGGAGAGGAAAAGTTCAACTAAGTTATCATAATTTTATATTTTATATTGTTTGTTTTTGTCTTCTATCTGTCTATCTATCTCTATAACCCCTTTGCACCACCCTTCCTTTAATTGGTGTGTGAGGCCCTGAGTTCTTTTGTGTGGTGTTGCCACACCCCAATATTGGAATTTACAATATCTGTCACCTCTGACCTTTCAACACATAACAAAATCACAGCTTACTCTGTTTTAAAGAAAATAAACTTTCTCTTTACTTAAATACTCACAAAATAACAACAGATACCCAAATGTTGTATTATACAATTATATACAACACAGAATAAAATCCAGGAATAATAAACTATTTAGAGAAATATATAAGCTCCTCCTAATACACACTGATGAGATCACATTTATTAACTTTACTATTCCGGAATTAATATTCACTCTGTTGGAGGCCCCAAACCTAGCCCAGGTGCGTAGTGGCCAAATAAACAAAACAGAACAGGTCCTTTCACTTGAGGTATTGCCTCAACCCAAATAAACAAAGTAAAAGAAAAAAAACAGACCTTTGTTGAATGTACTCCCCTTTCACCCTGTGTATCTTATTTAGGCCTCTCAACTCTACAGCAGTTTCCCAGAGCTGAAATGGTGTCCTACCATCTTTCTGTCTTTCAGGTCACCCTATGTCAGTTCCTCTCCTCTCTCAATTCTCTTCTGGTCCTGCAGCTGTACTCTTATTTTCTCATTGTTATCCCACAGACAGTCAATCTGCTTGTATTTTCTCATTTTCACTGCCTAGATGTCCACTATCTGATGGTGCATTTTTACTGTGTTCAGCACTTTCTTTCGTCCCCCTGAAACATCTATTGACTTTGTGTTTTCTCTTTATGAGCCAGTTTGCTAGATTTTTCTTTTCCATTTCTTTTTAGTGTTTCAAATACACTGTATCTTTCACATTTTGCACTCACTTTTTGACTACTCTCCTGTGCAGGAAGGCTATCTGTTCTTTTTATATGAAAACAGGTGCAAAATGTTCCTCTTCCACTGGAGTTATATATGAGGCCTCTGCAGGTGTTCCTGTCCTTATTCGTCATAGATATGTGCTTGTGAAGATGACTCCTCCGGACGACCTAGAGTGTTTCCTGTTCTGTTTTGAATATACAGCCATGTTGTTGCGCTGGGATAGGGGAAGCTGTGTGGCTATCTTGGCCCCTTTTTTGATTGGGGTGACCCTACAGGTCATGCAAAACCTTCCTCCGTAGAGACTTGTGACTACTATCCTGAAGCAACATATCCTTCTTCATATGGCTATGAGCTTCTGGGCCGGCGGCACAACTTCCGGCAGGGGCAAATAGATCCATTTGGCCCTATCTGGGGACAGGTGCAAAACTTAACAGACCTCATCCAAAGCTGTTTCCAGGAGACACTGTCAGGCACATTGTGGAAAAGCTGTCTATTGATGCTCTGTTGTCTGGGATAAGGAACGACTTTTGTGATGAAATGATTTGGATCAATGTCAAAATTCTTTTGGATTTGACCTGCAGATTGGAAAGGACCCAAGCCACGTGGAGGCAGAGGGGCTACCCTAGTCTGACTGTGATTCCTTTGTAGCTGGCACATCCCCACGCCACTGGAGAGGACCATCCAACCAGCATCCCAAGCAGAAGATGCTGTTGAAGGAAATCCGCAACAGGGACTGACCGCAGATGCTTTCGCTGTGACCAGTCTGGACATCTGGCTAGGGAGTGTTGCCTACCAGCTGCGCCATCCCTGAAGTATGGCTTAGCCAAGGTCTGCTGCTCTCAAGCCAAGTTCTTGGAAAAAGGTAACTTTAAGGTCTTGGTTGGATTAGCCAGGCGTGAGGTACCGGCCCTGTTGGAATCTTGCATATGTCCATCTTCTATTATCCCTATGTTATAAATAAATTATAATATTTTGTTTGTTGCAGCAAACATGTATGGATCATTTGTGAAAATAGTCTATCACCATGCTGAACCACAACAGAGAAAGTGAATTCATAAATTATAAAGGTCTGTGCATATTTCTGGCATCTCAACTACAAAGTGAAACAGAGATATTCCACTCAACCTATAGTAATTTGGAGTTCATGGGTGGATTGTTTTAATTAATTAATTTGGCAACTGAGTGACCAATCAGTTCCACCCTCTTCCTAAAGCTCATTCTGCTTACAATGCTGCAGCGTCTCCTTATATTTTTGCCTGTTCTTCAGATGCATAATTGGGTGGCTTTACCTCCTTAAAGTCCACATAAAAGAGTCAGGGCAGATGACAAAAAACATTTATAAACAGTAAATAAAATAAATAACCCAAACAGTAACCAATATATAGACATAACAAACCAAAAACAATTAAAACATAAAAAAAAAAATCTGAAAAATAACTAAATGGTTAAATACACAAACAACATACTTGAGTCATGGATGGAACTCTGGAATATAACAGACTCATAAAAATCTCCAGCATTTAAGAAAGTTCAATCTGCCTAATCAGTATGTGTGCTATCCAGTAGGTGGAGGTAATGAAATGGTTAAAAATAAAGACCAACACAAAAAAACAATAAAAAGGGCCACCCACCTGCTGTAGTTGTGTTAATTTTATGTCCTTTACATGAAGGAAATGCCAGTTCCTTTATTTCTTTGCAACTTTCAAAGCAAAAAAATGGTAATGCATGAATTCAGGATTAAAGTAGCATAAGAATTGCACTATTTTTTAAGCTCAATATATCCATCCATCCATTATCCAACCCGCTATATCGTAACTACAGGGTCACGGGGGTCTGCTGGAGCCAATCCCGGCCAACACAGGGCGCAAGGCAAGAAACAACCCCTGGGCATGGCACCAGCCCACCTTAGGGAACACACATACACACAACAAGGGACAATTTAGGATCGCCAATGCACCTAACCTGCATTTCTTTGGACTGTGGGAGGAAACCAGAAGCACCCAGAGGAAACCCAGACACGCGGAGAACATACAAACTCCACGCAGGGAAGACCCGGGAAGCGAACCCAGGTCTCCTAACTGCGAGGCAGCAGCGCTACCACTGCACCACCGTGCTGCCCTAAGCTCAATATAACTGAGACTATATTAGTTAAAAAGTTTATAATGTATACATGAGCTTATAAAATAAAGTTTAGGTACCCTAGATGGCTCTTACAGAAATGATCTAATAAAGAACCTTAATTGGCTAACAGCTAAATGAAATGTGGTGGCTACTTTTTATATAAATCACTTATGTATTATAATGTTATATAGTACACACAGAATATAACATTTACACCCAGGGAAAATGTGAATTTGCCAACACTTGAAATAATGCAAATAACACAGAGGCATATGGTGTCTTCAGCATACACATATCCATTTTCCTAACATACATTAACCACTGAGCACAATGTTAAATTCAGCCTTGGATGTGACACTAGTTTATTAAAGGGCATCCACATTCAGTTTAGAGTCTCTGTAAGGTACAGCATGTTTTTTTGGACACTAGAGAAATAAATAATGCCTTTGTGCTATTGCAGAGCAGATATGGCATTCATGCATCCAGAGTTCACTACATTTATAAGGAAGTAAAAAGAAATCATATTTTTTACTCCTGGTGCACCAAAAGCTGTGAAGACAGGCTCTTGAGTGTATGATAAGGTTCAAATGAAAATGGAAAGACTCTCAGCATTTGGAATGAAGATCTAGCAAGAGAACGAATCTGTAAGAAAATAACATAACTCCCCAGCCTTTTTTCCAATCCCACTTAACCCTGACTACTGTTATGAGAGACTGTGGCAATGCTAACCACTGCGCCACAGTTGATATTACATGTTATACAGTATGTTGGTTTGATTTTATGAAGCCATTTTCTTGTCGAAGGTCTTGGAACGTGAACTCCACAAACAACTAGAGATGACTGTATGTGCAGAAATATTATGACCAACACTACGTAAATATAATGCAGTGCAGAGATTTACTAAGTCACAGTCCTCTCATTACTGAATACATTCTTACTCCAATTTGAAATAATTTCAAACATACAAATCATTATTAAAATTGTTGCCAAATATAATCTATTTAAAACAAAAATAATAACCCAATTTATTGTCACACATGAGTGCTTGGGAAAAGGATGTAAGGCTCAAATAATGTTATTTCTCAGCTGAACCGGGGGCTGGCGCTGTCATCTTACCATCTCTCCTTTTGTCCCTCAGCAAACCAGCAGAAGAACCACCCAAACAGTAATGTCACCGTCAACCCTCCCTCTGATGATGTTACTTCCGTCCATGTCTGTCGACCACTTCCCACACAGATCCCTCCTACCGAAGACTGCCTCCCTGGACTATCCCCTTCCTGTCTCGATTGTAATCACTTGACTTCAGTATACGAGATGGCCATCCCCAAACCTTTTTGTGTCTCCAGCTATCCTTTTTTACATTACATATTCCCATATTTGGGGATATATAATACGTGTATATAGAAACATTTTAGTTTGTTTTCACCATATCACACAATGCACAGCTAAACAGAGCATACAGCAGAAGCAATAAGTGATTGTGAATCAAATGTGCTTTTTAAGTTGTTAATTGCTGTCCTTTTTTATATTTTCCAAACATATTTTAGTGCAACTTAATGATGCATCAAAATATTTTTTCCCTTTAGTGTTTAGTTATTACATTATTGAGATAATATACATTTTTTATAAGAACATAATGTACATTTTAAAATTTTTATCATTGTACTTCCTACAGTGGACCCCTGTAAACTTAATGAAAACAACACATTGCATTGATCACCTGCAAGGAATGAGACATTGAAGATTATAAGCATTAAACCACAAAAGCACCAGCTGCATTTTAGCTAAATCTGGAAAAGTAAAATAAGGACATGTGGTAGACAGCCAGATCATATCAATAGCATTAATTTCAATGAAGTGTAAAAGAAAGTACTGTGACAACAAAGTAGTTACTGTTTAAGCAGCACTTTTCACCCGCCCCACTGATGAGTTCAAAGTATTCTGGTCTATAGCATAAAGTGGCTATTGTATTTGTAGTCCAATAAATAAATGAGAATTGTTAATTTTAAAATAGAAAATAATATTGTAAATATCGTAAACATTTATATTTGTTGCTGTTGAAAAAAATATTAAACACCCTGTAAAGAAATGAAAATATGTTCAAAACAGTGCACCATTGGGTATGTTGTAAAAAGTAATATATATTTAATTTGGAACGACATCATTTGAGTTTGGCTGCATTATAACTTAAGAGGACTTACAAAAGAAAGGAGAACAATTCATTAAAGTATTGCTGATTGCAAGCACATTAAGTCTTAGTTGTCTGATATGGGTCATTTTTAATTAAACATTAATATTTCTGTCCACCTTTCTGCTTTAGTTAGAAGTTGGGATTTAGAGTTGATTCTGTGTTGTCTTTTATTACACATGTCAATAATCTAATGAAAACAACCTCTTTCAATATCATAAATGTTGCACATCTTAGATCATTTTTGACATTGGAATATTATGGGTGTTTAACTTATGCTTTTATAACATTCTGCTGGGATTATTGTGATGCCTTATTGTATGAACTTATTAATGTCAGCCTTCAATCAACTGCAGTGTGTCCAGAATTCAATTGTTAGAGTTATGGCTCAGACCTAGTCTTGGAAAAACATAATGACAACTTTGAAGATATTTCATTGGCTGCGAATCAAATCATAGATTCAGTACAAAATATTCCTGCTGACTTACCAGATCTTGCATTTATTAAGCATCATCCCATATCTCTGAACTTCTATAGCTTTATGGTCCTACTTGTCAGATTTGATCTTCTGACTCTGGTCTTTAACTTGTTGTGATCTTTTTATAATGCTGTCAGACAAAGTGGATATTGTTGGATTTTTGTTAGGATTTTAGTGACACATTCTCTCTAGGAAAAAGCAGACTTACAGAGATGTACTAGGCCAACTTCCAGTCGGATTCTTCTTTGAATGTCTGAAGTATTTGGCAGCTCAAACAACATCTGAACACCTTGCTTTCTGAGCTTTATTTAATAATAAAAAGTGTTAATCAATGCTGAGATGGCATCTCTGCAAAGTACTTTCAGTCAAAGGATGTGCCTAAAGAGCAATAATCATAAGCCTGTAACTGTAAGATGAATCCTTATCCTCATGGTCAGCCTTAAATACCTATGAGCAAGAGATGGACCCATAATTGGAAAGGACTCTGATCTAATCCCTTAAAAACTGCACACAGTACCACAAAAATCAAAAATAACAAATGGGAAAGCTCAGTTTTCTCTTTGACTGGAAGCATGTTCACCTTAGAAAAAATGTTAGCAATTTTTGGTCTTATTTTATCAGTTATCCAATACATTTTCAATACATTTGCTAATACAAGTAAAGTTTTTAACTGGCTAAGGTTTATGTTTTTAATCAACTATTGCCATTTAGGGGTAGCTTAGACATCTCTGGCATCTTTTTCTGTTGCCTGTGATTTGCAAGGTTCTAGTTGAGTTACTAGTAATTGAGAATAACAGGTTTCTGTATTTTATTTTTTCCATATGTGACAGCAGTTCTTGTTGTACCTGAAAAGTGCAGTATATGGAAGAAATGTGGATGACATGCATGTTCCACCCATATTGTGTGGTAAGTTGCATGTAAACTAAACATACATATTTTCAAAGCTGGGTTGTCCATTCCTTGTCTAACTGTAGTCCCTTAAGAGCATGAAAGAGGAGGCTCTTGCAAAACCTTCTATTAGTCTTAAACTGGGTTGAAGTAAAGGACTGAAAGAAAAGACAGTCAGTACCAGCAAAGCAGCCTGCTGATAGAGGGCCCTAGGGTTGAATGCATGGGCTACAATACAGACACTGAGACAGGTAACAGTTGCCTAACTGTTTTTTACATTTCTTTCCAATAATTACTACATTTCATATTAAGTCAATCTAACAACATCATAAAACACAAAGGGAAAAGAGCTTTATACAATTATATATGATCTCAAGTGAAATTAAACTTATTATGTATTAAGATAAATAAAAACAAGGACAGACATGTACAGAAAAAATAAACAAATATCAAACAGCATATACAAAAAGTGCAATTTAAAATAATAAAGAATCAAAAATGAATATATATTATATGAAAATCCAGAAAGGGGATTACCTCCTTAATGATGATTATTGTTCTATACAAAATCATCTACAAACAAAAAAACATTTCAACTTGGTATTAAAAAAATAAAAACATGGCTCTACTTGTGACAAGTAACATACACCAACAGAAGTGAGATGGAAAAGACTTGTTGTGGGTAAAGAATTGCTTACCAAATAATCCTTGAGCTTATAACATTCCCGGGTAAACTGGAGGTAAAAAGGAAATTACTATAATCATGTCTGGGCTGTAGCTTAACCATCTGTAAAACTGTATATTTCAAGTCAGTGAGTAAATGATGAAGTTTGACTCCATGTCCTGAAACTGGAGTGTTTCACAGAGTGTGTCTTAATGTCGCTTTTGTGTTCAGCTAATAGTTATTCACAAATAACAGAGAACCTTGATGTTGTATCAAATGAATAAAGCCTTTGGTACTGATGACTTATACATGGGTGATTTTAGAAGTTTATGTCTATGATTGGGTTCATTTACAGTTTTGTACAACTTAATGTAGATGAGATTATTTACAGATAAAATGAGAATCAACTGCTTTTCATCAATATCAATTAAAATCTTGCAAAGAGCAGCAATACATTTGTTGAAGTATTTGTTATTCATTAAAAAAATATTAAGCTTTGAGTTTTTTAAGTTTTAAGAAAAACTAATTGAAAAGTAGTGTATCATTTTGCATACTTTTTAAAAAAATATAATTTAAATTGTTAGGGTGCTAATAAATGTAGTGATAACTGTCACAGCAGACACAAAGCCCTCACGATCCACTTCACATTTTATACGTACAGCGGCATTTGGTGTATTGTTTCTATATTCCCCTCTTGTTCCTTTTAGTTTTTCTTTTAATTTTATTGTTATTTTAAGTCATACTCATGCTACTTTTTAAAAGCTTGTCATGAATAAGAATAAATACTTAAAGAATAACTTGAAATGACTCTTATTTTATAGAGAAATGCACCAAGACATTAAGATGCCATTATAATTTTAGATGTACATGCCACACTACTAAATGTAAACATTTTATTATTTTATAATATACACAGTTTATTGCTTTAATTGTATGTTATTTATATAGTTGTGAATAGTAAGAAAATACAAATTATCTTTTAAGCTTCAGAAATTAAAAGTGAGTTATGGAGAAAAATATTTTCATTGCAGTTTTCTATATTTTGTTAACATTTAAGCAATGATTTTAAAGTAAAAGATCACTATCAAACATTCCAAAGAGTAAATCATAATTATCCAGCACATTAAAATGCCTTTATTGTTTCAGATCCACCTGTGTGAGTCTTTTAAAATAATAATACACTTAACATGGAGAAGACATGAGACAAGTGTAGAACAAAGAGGGAATCGCTCCATTTTGCTAGGCTTTCAAGAAGGCAGCTTCATGAGGGATACACCCTCATCTATATTCCTTTGTGAAGAATAAAAATGATTGGCTAAACAATCTTGTCAATTTGCTTTTCTCAGAATCAAGTAACTGGAACATAATAAAATGGGATACTGAGACATCACAGATAGTATCTTTGAAAATTCTCATTACATGTGAATACAGCATAAGTTACCAAACACTGTAGTAGACTGTTACTTTGTAGATCTGCAAATCAAGATTTAGAACATTAGAACAACTGTGACAAGGACAGGTCATTCAAATTAACAAGCTTGGCAATCCTATTTACCTTGCTTCTTTAAAGTACTTAATGATATTTTGTAAATATAAGGAAAATTGGCATTGACATGCAATACAGGGCTGAATGGTCTTGTTTTCATCGAAATGCTTCCTATGCAAATTGAACAATGACAGTGTTAGGACTTTGTACATCTAGTGTGCATTTTTAAAAAAGTAATTCATGTATACATTCCTCCTGCTTGACCTGCTCTCCTAAAATACAGTGGAAAACTAGCACTTGCTGAAAAAACTCAAACACTCTCAGACTCAGAGAACGTGTTGATGGAGGAAATTAGGACCTTTAGGAACCTGTTAACCCACATCTAGTGTCTCTCTTGCATTCCAGTAGGGGGAAAGAAAACCAATCATATGGCTGACTGTGCAACACCCGCTCCCTTTATATACTATCAAACGGTCTTACAAGTCAGAGGGAGCACTTTCTTTGACCTAGGCAAAAAGGGCCAGATCTCAGTTTTTAACATCTGGCACTCCTTAACAAATTCTAGGATTAACAGCTCTGCTCATGGGATGCAACATGGAAATCACCTGCTTGTATGATAGGATTAACAGTTGTTGCCTCAAATTTAGAAATGGTCCAATATCAGCACTGTTCACGAAAAGATTAATATGAAAATTATTTTTAATTCCCAAGTCCAGCAATTGGTTGTCTCTGAGACTTCTCAAGCAACTTTGGATCTCTTCTCCCCTGACTCACCTTTAACATCTCGAGTCACAGGATCTTGGGATCTGGCACTAACACACACACACATATATACTGTATATAGGACACACATTTTAATCAAAGTACAGCATCAAGTCAATGAAACTTCTGGGCTATTGATCTGGTCAGTTAAGTAGCAGAAGGGGCTGTTAATCAGTTTCAGCTGCTTTGGTGTTAATGAAATTAACAACAGGTGCACTAGAGAGGCAACAATGAGATGACCCCCAAAACAGGAATGGTTTAACAGGTGGAGGCCACTGACATATTTCCCTCCTCATCAGTTTTTTCATTTATTTTGCATTTGGCTACAGTCAGTGTCACTACTATTAGCATGCGGCGATAGCTGGACCCTACAGACGTTGCACAGGTAGTTCAACTTCTCCAGGATGGCACATCAATATGTGCCATTGCCAGAAGGTTTGCTGTGTCTCCCAGCACAATCTCAAGGGCATGGAGGAGATTCCAGGAGACAGTCAGTTACTCTGGGAGAGCTGGACAGGGCTGTAGAAGATCCTTAATCCATCAGAAGGACCGGTATCTGCTCCTTTGGGCAAGGAGGAACAGGATGAGCACTGCCAGAGCCCTACAAAATGACCTCCAGCAGGCCATTGGTGTGAATGTCTCTGACCAAACAATCAGAAACAGACTTCATGAGGGTGGCCTGAGGGCCCGACGTCCTCTAGTGGGCCCTGTGGATCTCGACTGGCATTTGTCATAGAGTACCAGAATTGGCAGGTACACCACTGGTGCCCTGTGCTTTTCACAGATGAGAGCAGGTTCACCCTGAGCACATGTGACACACGTGAAAGGGTTTGGAGAAGCCCTGGAGAACGTTATGCTGCCTGTAACATCATTCAGCACGGCCAGTTTGGTAGTGGGTCAGTGATGGTCTGGGGAGGCATATCCATGGAGGGACACACAGACCTCTACAGGCTAGACAACGGCACCTTGACTGCCATTAGGTATCAAGATGAAATCCTTGGGCACTGGTGCAGTGGGTCTTGGGTTCCTCCTGGTGCAAGACAATGCCCGGCCTCATGTGGCAAGAGTATGCAGGCAGTTCCTGGAGGATGAAGGAATTGATATCATTGACTGGCACCCATGCTTGCATGACCTAAATTCAATAAAACACCTCTGGGACATTATGTTTTAGTCCATCCGACGCCACCAGGTTCCACCTCAGACTGTCCAGGAGCTTAGTGATGTCCTGCTGGAGATCTGGGAGGAGATACTCTAGGACAACATCCTTCGTCTCATTAGGAGCATGCCCTGACATTGTGAGACATGCATACAAGCACATGGGAGCCACACATACTACTGAGTATGATTTTGAGTTGTTGTAATGAAATTTCAGCAAAATGGACTAGCCTGACACATTATTTTTTCAGGGTGTCTTGGAGTTCAACCCTCTGTAGGTTGATCATTTTCATTTCCATCAAATGATGTGGCATCCTTTCATTCCTAACACATTACCCAGTCCATATCAGTGTAGATCTGATGTGTTTTCAAATTGTTCCTTTAATTTTTTAATTTTTTGAGCAGTTTATATATATATATATATATATATATATATATATATATATATATATATATATATATATATGTACACAGCTTGTTCCTTATCCTTGGTCTCCTACTTTCTGTGTCCTTCATGCTTCTGGCTACTGCTACCAGACTGCCATTTTTTATATACTGTGTATATTTAGCACAAAACATTTTACGGTATGTATGTTTTTTTGGCATGACAGTTCTGTTGTTGGTATACTATACAAAGTGCATAAAGGTAGTTCTGATCAGCTTAACTTAGTGCAAGGGTGTTCATAATTTACCAACCCTAGAGGAGATACTTACTTCCATCACACTACAGCCAGTTCTGAGGAATGACTCTGGCCAAGTTTAGAGAGTTGCTTTAATCATGCTACACCAAGCACAGGAGAATGCTGTACTAAGTGCACAGTATCAGTTGTGTCATATTACATTTGGCAATAGGGGTTCTAGCTTGCAACAGTATAAGGGACATCTGTCTCACTGATAAAGTCATGCAAAAAAATCTGTATTTAAAAATGTTTTTTCTTACATTCGTAGAAGGATTCGTGTAACCTAGCAACCAAAGTCTTTTGAGCAGGATTAACTAATGCACCCTGCTTTAAACGTCCAATGCTAGGAAGGCTATTTTTTATTAAAAAGTGTAGTCCAATTAAAAACTCTTTTTTAAAGTAGTTTATGTTTGGATTTGTAAATGTCACCAGTGCAAAGAGAGGCAAGGCAGTGGCAACACTAGCTCATGTAGTTCTTTTTTACAACCAGAGTTCAAACGGCTGATCTTCCTAGCCCATTTCCTCTTTTAAATAAGAGATTAAAAATTCAGACTGAAACCTTTCTTAATTTTTTAACTCAGCTAAGTCAGAAAACTTCTGCGTCAAGCCGAAGTTTCACCTTAATTTTGTCAGTACCTAAGTTGAGGAAGGCATGATGCTGCACACATTGGAGTGCTAGTGTGAAACAGTATTTGTCTGTTTTCTTAACCTTGATGCATCACCTAATTTGTACATTATATATCCTATCAGAGACATTTAATATTATCAGCCATGCAAAGATTTCCCTTTAAATATCCGGAAACTTTACTGAACATCAACATATTGATCATCCCTTTTATCTTCTGTAAAACATATTAATCAAAGCAATATGTTACAAAAAAAACATTCAGGAAGATTCTTTATTGGTATACTTAACAACGCTTCACTTTAGGTGTTTCTTTTTGAAAAAGATGAAAAAATGTTTCCATGGTTTGGCAAACTTAAAACTTGCTATACTTGGCCTGACAGAGGTTGGTCGTGCGTTGGTGCGATGCAGCATTTACTGGTCTGATGCCAACACATTTATGTCTTATTTCATCCATGAGAAGACAGATTAATCAATTTGGAACTACTTCCAATTTTGGTTTAAACTTCTTTTACATTAAAACCTGGTCCTGTCAAAATGGCCAGATCAGAATGCAGCTATCATCTTACATTATATAGAGGACAGTATCATCCATTTCCTTTACTGTGGCATGTTTGAATAACCCTGACCTTGACACTCTCTCAACAAACTGACAATTTTCACAAACACTGGTTTCAATCCATCAGTGTGAAAAAATGTATCAATATGACTTGGAGATATATACCCTTCAATTTTACGTATTTTTTATATAAGTGTTATTTTACAAAGCAAAAGAAACAATTTTACCCATCTCCTTTAAAATAAAAATCTGCGAAAAATGACACACAAAGGTCACCTCATGAGTAATATATATAAATTGAAAGAGTTTATGTGCTATATTGAGAAATATGGCAGGTTATCTTCTGTCAAGTGCCAGTTCTTTTTTGTAATTTCTGCTAGTGTCAGTTGTCGGTTCTCTTTTTCATTAGTAGTTTGACCAGTGTACACAGGATGTTATCTTTTCAATTGTTGAATCATTATATTTGTGAAGCTAGAGGATAAAACACATTTTTGTTTCAGTGAAAAGATGTAAGATTATAAGACTTTTCCCTTTTAGTAAATTAAATGCAATGACCTTGGGGATATATTGAAGATGATCTTTTTAAAACTGTCAGAAATAATGTTTTCTTAAACTTCCAAAAATGTCTACAGTTAAAATAGAAAAGATAAAAATAATAAAAAGCAACTGTTTCCCAGGTTTTGTCATTTGTTTTTAATGTTTTGAACTAAATTAAATTTCATATTTCATTTGAAACCTGTCTTTTAACAAAAAATATTTGGTTTAAGCACTGCTGTATCCACCTAATCTTACAAGTACATTACAAAATACATCAGCTCACATTCTTCATGCAATGTACATACTGTATCTTGTGACATTACTGTTCCTTAAAGTTTTCAATTCAGTGGTAATAGCTTACATATTCTTACATTTGTCTTTTTGGCTAAGACAGCCTTGAATATTAATCCTATTCTTCATATTGCCAATATTAATGTATTTGGAATCTGCTGACTGCTCATCAGTCTGTATCATTTGAAATAAAAAAGATATATTTATTTTAAAAAGCAGGTGGAATGTAGTAGATACTCGCGTATTAGTCGAAAAATTTATGCCTTAAAATTCATTAAAAAAAACAGGGTCGACTTATCCGTGGGGCAACACAATTTAATAATTATAAGCCGGCAATGGGTCTTTTTACTTCTGGTACATGCTTCCTCAGTTGGTTTGTCCAGTTGATTTCATACAAGGGACACTATTGGTGGATGGCTGAGAAGCTACCCAATTAGAGCAAGCAGTTAAGATCCTGTGTGCTGATTGGCTCAGCGACGGAGCGCCAAATTTGATTCTGCTGCATTAACCAGGAAGTCTCGTCTCGCTCATTCAGCATCAACGTGTTTCACTGTGTAAAGAGTTAACTTTTGTGCTCTTTTGTGTTTATCTTTGTGCATAGTTAAGCCCTTCGTTATGGCTCCAAATTGATCTGCTCCTGCTACTGCTTCAGAGGCCGTGCCCAAGCGCCAACGGAAGATGCGAACGATTGCCATAATTATAATTATTTATAATTAGTTTTACCCTCGACTTATACGCGGGTCATAACAAATTTCGTAATTTTCGGCTTAAAAAATACACTCGACTTATCTGCAAGATCGACAAATACGCGAGTATCTACGGTAAACATTATTCAATATGTAGGAAGAGCTCTCTGCATAAACTGAGGCAATTGCAAGGAGTAAGTTACATTTTTACAGAAATTTATTAAGTAAAATAATTAATGTTGCAAATCTTGTCAGAAACCTCCACAGAATCAGAGATAATATGTGTTGCTGCTAGTAATTTTAAATTGTCCTGTCAATAGCCCTTATTTCATATGCTATTTTTTCCTGATAACTGTGAAACTTCAAAAGTAGTAGCAGTAAATTATTTCACTCTGAATGCGTTCCAGTCGCAGAACATACAGGATATAAGCACAGTGTCATTTTTATAAAGAAAACATCTATGCATCCATTCATTTGTACCTAGTCAGATTAGAGGTTGGGGTGCATTTAAAAATATCAGGTGCAATATAGAAAACAATGCTGAAGGCCACCATCCATCGCATGTCACACTCTCAAACATTCATAATTACTTTCATCAGATCTGACTAATTTGGAGTCGCCAGCTAACTTACTGTATAACACACACATTTTTGAGGATAAACTGGAGAACCAGTGAAAACTCCAGGCAAAAGAGTGAGAATTTGCAAACGCCTCAAAAGACAGTATACAACCCCATTCTACTACAGTTATAAGGCAGCAGTCTAATCTACTGTAGTGCAAAACCATACTTCCCTACATTTTGTATAACATTTTAGAAGGTTTCTGTCATATGATTATTCAAAAAAGTGTTCAAAATCAACTAACCACACTTAAATTATACTGTATGTAATGCCAGTAAACACTTTCATAGGCTTAATAACAAAGAAAATGACATTAGAATATTAGCAAACTTGCCAATTTACAAGATATTACACAGTAGCAGAAGTATAGCAATAAGATCAAAAATAATAATTTCAAAATTAATTCAAAGGAACTATTGGAAAACCTTGGTAGAATTTGCAAAAGCCCTACAATCCAGATATCTCATTATATTACTGCACAGTTCTCTTTGTTTTAAAATACAGAGATTTTAGTACATGGCTAAAGAAGACCAATGCCTTTAACATGGAGAATGTTTTAGTCATTTTTATAGCTCCACTTTAACATGTCATACTTTAAATTCTTGTTCAGATTCCTCAAATTTCTTGATGTAGTGGCTGCAGTAATATGTGTCTATAATATGAATGCCTTGACATCACTGCTATCTTCACTTCTTGAAGAGATGTTAATACCCTGCCAAATGTGTTTCCAAAGTCTTCAAATAGAAATCTTAGTAGATTAGTTTTCTTCCGTTAAATCATTATAGGCGAGACTTATGAATTTGAAATGTTAAACTGACCGTATTATCCAAAAAAAAAAAAAACCTGTAACAACCCAAACTCATGCATGCCAGCTTAAATGGCTTTTCTAAACTGGACCATTATGAGCAAGTATGAGTTTGAGCAAGAGGTATGTTCTGTAGTGAACTGGTGCCTGTTTTACAGTCTTATAATATTAATATTAATTATTATTCAACTTTACCATCAATTTAACATATTAAGTATTCAATGTTAGGGAAAATATCATGTGCAGTGTCTTCCAGCTCAAACAGCACTGAGCCTTGGAAGGCTTTCTTTGAAGTAACTGTGGGAGGAGTAGCAGCGAGTAAAATGGCTACCAGACTCTTCTAAAATACAGGTAGATAACATCATTTGTACATATTAAACATGTAGCATATGTATTTAGAAAATTTTTAAGGGTAGAATTTTATTGAATACAGTGTATCCTTAACATTCAGCAGCTAGTTGATGTTCAGACTCAAGGCCCCAGCATCGCAATACGACAACACCGGTGACAAAACAAAAGAAGAACTCTCACACTCCAAAAAGTTATGCCCTAACAGTCTTGAGCGAAGATTTTCTGCTGTCATCACAGTGATGTTTCTGCCCGACTCACAGAGCTTCATTATCTTGGGCAGCCAACTGTTTATACTGTCCTGCAACCAGCTAACACAGGCTATATGTCACCCATTTGTTACAATATTTTGGATATTACTGGGCAGAGAGCTGATAATATTTTTAGCGAGCTAGCTTAGAATATTATTATTTTTTGGCTGTAAAACAAAATTGCTCAGAAAATTTAAAGTTGGGTTCAGGTAACTTTAACATTTTGCCATGTGTTACTGTCAGTTTAAATATTACAGAATCACTTCAGATATCTGAACTATTCAATTTATTCAGAAACAAGTTGAGATTTCTGTAAATATACATAGCTGTTGAAACACTGTATGCTGTCCAGCATCTGCATTTTCTACATGCTGAATGCCAAAACAAAACAAAATCTGTAAGCAATTCAAGGAATGAGTATGGGGAAACTGATCTGCATGATTGCTGATGGGACAGAATGCCTGGGATAAAATATTCTTCCTTATAATGAATTTGATATATTTTTTTTTAAATACCCATCCATTTTTTGTCTCGCTTCCTATTTATGGACTGCCATTGATCATCATTTAATTATTTGTTTTGATATACAAGTAATACTTTTTTTCCAGTAGCAATCCCTCTGTACAAAGAAGAGGAAAGTAAAATAGTGGGTGTAAATTGCACTCATTTCAGTTGATTCTCAGTTTAAGTCAGTGGAAAAAAACATTTCTAGTCAGTTGTTTCAAACTTAATATTAAGGGGAGAATCCACATAATATAAAATGTTCACATTATGGTAAATCTTATGATCTACGATATTTATGAATATGTATGTCTTTGTATAGATGATGGTTGAACAGAAAGATATTGATTGATTTAGAGTATTGTTTACTGATCGAAGTTACATGATAAATGATTGCATAAGTACCAGAATCTATACAAATAGAGTACAATTGGTTTGTTAGCTCCCTGTGGATACAAAGCTTTTTATCCCCCTTTGAAGGTGGCAAATCATGGAATGTCAGTGCCAGCTCCACATATTTGGGTCATTATCAAAAGAGGCATTTCTTAAATATTAGCAAGTTGTAATAAACTACATACACCTGTAGTATGTTTTGTTGAAATTGTGTCAGTATTCTCCAGAATGGGTGTTTAAATATGAACAACATGCCAATTAGAGGAGGATTCCCTATGAATCTTGCCTGCAAGAGGCCACCGTAGTTTTTTTGTGCTGGACCGAATAAACAACTAAAATATCTTGGCAGGCAGAGAAAAAGGTTAGTGGTTTATTTCTGAATGCAACAAAGGATCAAAGCCAAAGAGAAGAGTAACTGTCAAAACTAAATTCAGCTTTTGTACTAGAGAACTTAGTAGAAGGTTTTGGGCAAGTGGATTATTAATACTTGTTTAAGGATATGTTTACCTGGCTGACCAGTGGCAGAATTGGTGAGCTGTGCAAATTCCATACTTTAGGGATCCTGTTATTTTTTTCTTAATTGACAAACCACAATATAATTTGTTGTGGATTACTTTCTGTTCATATAATGACAGTAACCAAATCTAGACATTTTAGCATTGTGTTGATATGTGGCCTATAAATTAAATATTTTCATAATTGTTTATTGATGTAATGTTCATGTCTATTTGCTTCCCTGCACTCTTCTCTAAACTATCTATCTTTACTGTTACTATTTTTCAGATTATCATTTAGGGGAAGAGGGCAGTGGTGGGACTTTTGTATAGCCTAAAAGTATAGTTAAAATCAATGAGGATTTCAGCAGTTCAAAAGAAACTGTTGCAGGATGATGTATGGAAACTTTAGTAATGAACGTTTAGGACTCTTTCTTCATTATACCGTCCATGTTCCTTTGAAACATGAGGTGGCCTGCACACAGATCTACGTAGATACCACAATTTTGACGAAACTAAAGAAGATGAAGTTGTAAAATCTTTCAGATGTAACATTCGTGATTCACTTAATCCTAATATGAAAGACTATTTTCAACACATTTACCTCCATTCAAAAAGATATGGAAATACAAAATGTGTTTTTGAAGGATGTGATTTCAAGACAAATGTACTGTATTTGGGACTTAGCCAACACACACAAACAGTAAGCACAAATGCTATTTGTCTAGTGATTTAAAGGCTGACATAATTAGAAGCTATCATCAGTGAGATTTGTACCATTCCATGTAATCCTCTGAGTACATCGTTTGGTTTTGATGATTCATTTTCTTCGAGATTTAAGAGACAAAACTATTTTAAGTAAAATGCCCATGTAATTGAGCTAGTAGAGCAAATTTTGGGTTTGCAAGAGAGCTGTGTCTTTGAATTCATGCCTATTCTTGAAATCTTGAAATAACTGTTGCACAATAAGCTGATAGCAGGCAAGATATTGACTAAACGTGCTAACACCATATCACAGTTTGCATCCTTCAAGGATGATATATATTTTAAGTTAATAATGTGCACTGGTCAATATACTATGTGAACTGAGATTACAGTTAATATCAAATTATTTAGCACTCATTTGTAAAGTGGAATATTTTAAGAGATTTGGCAATGAAACTCTTCTGGACCTATCCTTTGAAAGATCTCACAGCATTGATGGAAGAAGGGATATTTTTCTCTTACCAGATACAAATATCTTACATACTGTTTTTTGCATTTGAGCTGATGATATTTGAGTGGGCTTTTGAAAAACTTTTCTGGACATTTTATGCAGTATGCATCATTTGTATTGGGTGTGTTTCTGATAAAGGAAATCCTAGCGTGTTTCCACCAAGAATAAAGTGCTAAAACTAACCACCTCCAACTTATCCTGGTAAACTGCAAAAGCATTGGTTGTAATGCATATGAAAACTACACCCTACTTAGTTTATTACCATTTATTATTGGTGTGAAGATACTATTTAATGAACTAGAAGGGCAATTTGTCATGACTTTAAAAGATGTCATTAAACTTATAAATATCCTATGTTCACACTGAGGAAACTATTAGCTACTTAGACATACAGTAATAACATAAGAACATCGACTTCTGAAAGTTGTTCTGGGAACAAATATTGACACCACTTTTTTGAGCATCACCTTTATAAAATCAGACATTTTGGTCCTTCAGTTGGACTGTGGACTATGCACTTTAAGTCAAAGCTTAGTTTCTTTTTCGTGTTGTTAAATAAACCAATAGCTTCAATAATGTTATGCTGTCATTTGCAACAGACCTCCAAATGATGATGACATAATATTTAGATGCAAATGCTTTAAAGCCAGCATTAGGTGTCACTATAAGATCCTCTCTGCTTCTGGACCTACTGCATACAAAGTCTCCCCTAGACTTTCTCATATACTCAGATATGGGGATGGATATTTGAGGAGTAAACCGCAAGACAATGGTTATATTTTTATATTATGTACATTAAAGAACAATCAACAACAGATCAAATCAAATTACTAATATATTGAACAATTATTATAAAAGTAAAGTTGAATAAATCGGACTCTGCAGCTGCATAAATTAAAGATCAAATACCACTCCCTTTTAATGGAAATAGCTCAAAAGTTGATAGAAATGCAAGTTTTGTACCTGATACTTGTACGCATTTGGTTGTTCAAAGTGAAAGCGTACTCAGGTTTCGTGTTTACATACACACACACACACACACACACAGACACACAGACATAATTCCAAAAATAGTATTTTCAGACTCACGGTGGTCTAAAACATTAAGATTCATCAAAAGCTTGAAATGGAATTTTTTGAGGATTGCAATACTTTCCCTATACTTCGTATATGAGAAAGTCAGAGAGATCTAAAACGTCAAGATTCATCAAAATCTCGACATTGAATCTTTGGACGATTACAATATTTTTCCTATAGTCCGTATACAAGAAAGTAGTCTTTTCAAGAAATGTATCCAACACACACTAATATTGTAGTAGGCAGTTGTAATGATTTTTCCCAATGCTTCCACTGGTACAACTTCATTGTAAAGCTACGTTACAGCTGGCATAATTAACATTTTAGGGCATTTATGCTGGAATACTCAGGGAGCAAAATCTTCACATCTTGCTTTTCTGTTATGTTTGTTTGGTTTCACTGTGTTACATAAAGTAGAAGTGACAGCAACTAATGTAGAAAGGGAGTAAAAATAAGGAATAAGTAAAGGATAATAAACTAATTTACTGCGTAATGATATAATAATGTATAATTTGTGTAATATAATGAATAATATAATTATAGTAATACAGTTCTATAATGTATAGTAAAAAAAAGCATAGTGGTTGATTGAGAACAGAACAGAGAGCAGCCAGTGTACGTATTGTGCATTAATACTGCCCCATTCTACTTTTCTATAAAGGAACAACTGTTCATGATCCTGGATGTCCATGGCCCTTCATTCCATTGAATTCCAATCACTGCCAAACACAGTTGCTTACATCTACAGGAGGCAGTGATGAGCAACAAGAGTTCTAGAGAGTTCAACTTCTCATAACTGAATGGAAGTATAGCCATCAAAAATTTAATTTGTAGAACCTTTGCACACAGAAGACATGATGCCATCAGTCTTCAGATGAGCATTGAGGATATCAAGAACAGGTTGCCTTCCTTGTTTTATTTTTCACAAGGGAATAAATCAAATTGCACACTTTATATTTGTAAATTTTATTGTTAAATGTTATGTGGACTGCGGTGGGTTGGCACCCTGCCTGGGATTGGTTCCTGCCTTGTGCCCTGTGTTGGCTGGAATTGGCTCCAGCAGACCCCTGTGACCCTGTGTTCGGATTCAGCAGGTTGGAAAATGGATGGATGGATGTTATGTGGACTTATGCTTTTATTGATAAAATAGTAATAGATTGGGTCACAAATTTTCTTTTTTATCTTTATTTTATTCTTTCAGGTCAGTATGGCATTCCTGAGGATCACCATACCGAATCCTGTGACAAAATCTATTTCAATGTTCGACTGCTAAACATGTGTCCATCGTCCAAGTCAAAAGTGGTACTATAAGAGATAAACTTCATGCAAAAATTGATACTCTCCTACAGGTATTACATTTCACTCTCTTCATTAAGTTGCCATCTTTTTTTACCTTTATTCACAATCCTAGTCTTTCATTTTCTAATTTAACTTGCATCATTAAACCATAACCATTTTCTGGATCACCTCTTACTTTCCTTTTTCATTTCTTTCACTCCTGCACACAGTCCACTTCTCACATTATTCTTCATCTAGCCTCTTGCTTTCATTGTTGGTGTCCTTCACCCTCCCCTTGTCTTCTACACACTCCCTTGCCCCACCACATTACTTTTATATTCACCCATCTCAATCGCCTTAGCATTTGTTCCACCCTATCAATCTTTTTCTCATATACTAGATTTTACAGATTTTTTTTCTGTTTATTCTAGCATCAAATTTGTCCCTGTTTTCTGATTATTTTCATTGCTGTTGTTCAAAAAGAGCTTTGATTAGGAAATGAACACATTAAGCAAAACCATGCAAGTGGTACATTTTGTTTGTTATTGAAACCATTTTTTGTATGCTGCAGAGTCGAATCCCAATTCTGAGAACATGAATGGTTGTCATCTGAGGTCTCATTATTTATCTGGGTTATGGTGTGAGTGCCTTCATCAAGGACTTTCAAATTAGTGCATCAGAAAATGTTTGAGTTTTTTAATCAGTTTTTTTTTTGTGCAGTAAAAAATTTTAACTAACATTAATCATGTGTATTTTGGAGTTTCCAGTTTTTTTTTTCAAATTGTGATAAACAGCACTCTCCTACACCTTTCAATTTAATCCAACTTGACAATTATTTACAGTAGGAATGTTTAAGCTTCATTATCCCAAGAACTCCTGCAATATTTACAGTGAAGCTGAAGCTTCAGGTAAACTCATACTTTGCAGTGATTCAATATTCCATTCCTGGTTTTGAATATCTGAGACTCAGTTAATGAGATTCAAGTGTATTGATACTGTATAATCAAGCAACATTGAATAGGTTAAAATCTCTTAACCATTTTCCTTTGCAATGTTTGCAGGTTCAGCTGTGAATATAAAAGTGGAGGTGGTGCCGAATGACATGGTCAACAAATAAAGACAATCGGATGATGTAGTGATTGTTTTTGAGTATCTCATGTTCCTCAGCATTGTTGGAAAATATTAGCAGAGCCTGCTGCTGTGTGCTGGGACTAGCTTATCATTTCAACTGGAGGTATCCCAAGAATCTTTTTTAAGTAGATCTTGGAAACATTTCAACCAGATACAGAAAAATGACCTGTTTATTGCATACACGTTTCCATGTACCTCTTAGCAATACCGTAGTTGAATGTTGAGTTACGATTTCAGTTGAAGCCAAAAATTATGAAATCAGCATTTTTCATATTGGGTGGCATGATTGAGGATGTCTTTGTTGTTGATACCAAAACTAATATGTTCAAACTGAAACGTAGAGCTTAAATAATACTTGTTTTTTTGATGCGGACTTCAATTTAGCCAGCTGTTCTTATATTATGGATGTTATCTTATATCTCATTTGCAAAAGAAAATATGGTTGAATGATCTTCTGTAATGTGCAACAGAGTAATGCTTTAAGAAAATAATCCAAGTTGACTATGTTAACACCAAAAACCATTCTTATGTAGAATTACTTGATTGAGCATGCCACTGTTTAAGTCACACTGTTTAATGTCACATTTAAATCTTATTGCTACAGTAGTCTACAAAATAAATTGTATATGGTTAGGGTTTCACACAGATACTTTTGTATTTTAGAAAAACATGCAAAATTGTCTACAAATTAACTTAAATTGTGCCTAGTTTTGGGTTTCTACCATTGGATAACTAATAGCTAATTATGCAAATATGTTAAACTGGAGGGATGTTTAATATAGACTTAAAGAACTGTCATCACTCATATCAAAATTGTGTACAGATCTGTGTTGATCATATTCACAAGTAATTTAATTAGAATTAACTGAATATATCAACCTCAAACCTCAAGGTTAAAAAGTCATTGTTTTATAACACACTGTCTTCAAGTAAAGCACCCTAAAGTAAAAAAGTAAAAGCACCTTTAAAAATTGATGTCATTTTGGTAAATTATAGTCAGTATTCAATTATATCTACTTAAAATTTCAAGTTTTTTTAGGGATTTCTAATCAGATTTTCTAAAGGTCCTACTGAGCTTTCAGTTATATCTATTCAATTTGTTTGGCCGTAGTACTAAATGTACTTATTCAAAGCCCTGTTAAATTATTTGTGATATTAACATAGTTTTCAATGCATATTTTACATGATTACACAATATTAAAAGTAAGTCATTTTTTAAGTGTAAAAATATTTTACCAATAACATTAAGTAAATTGCAGTAAGAGTTCTTAGAGTGCATACTCCTAATCTGTCTAGTATTTCAACATAATCTTTTCAGAACCATCTGTATTCTCATGTTTTAAATCATAAAATTTTTTACTGTCATGGGCAACATATTATTGGCAGTCAGGAAAAGGGGCAAGCTGGCGATATTTTGGAAATGTGAAACTGTGCTGGAAAATCATCGCAGAGTCATCCAATTTGCCATTCCTTGCGAATTCTGCTTGTGTAATTGACATCCACAGGCAATGAGATCAGCAACTATAGTCATCAAGTTTGATATCCCTTCCGACTTGTCTAAAGTGACGCTAGCTTAAGTGGACAAGAACAGGAAACAGAAAGCAAAGCATGAATTTGGGATTCTTGTTGCACCTACCTTAGTCCATCCAAGAACCAGACAATAAGGAAAATGGTATTACAGACATCCCTGTTGACAATTATCAGATCTTTCATTATTGTATTATTATATCTATTTTAAATTTTACTGAACAGCACAACTTTTTATATGTTGTTTTTCTTACTTCAGGATTTTCAGTCTGTTCTGCCGTAAAGCCAGCAAGGTCATTGGTGTAATTTATAGTAGGTTGTGTGAACAGTGGCAGCACCACTGAGCCCCAAAACCCCAGCCACCCAAGTCCCAGCTCAACTCCAGGTCCAAAATAAAGATTTTTTAATCCATACAGCTCAGTTGTGACAATAAATACAGTCAATATACAAATTAAATAGTTTCTCTTTCACTCTCACTCACTCACTCGCTCTCTCTCCTTCTGTTGACTGTCACCTGTTGCCTCCTGACTCTGACTCCCTGAGGTATGGCAGTGGGCTCCTTTTAAGCTGAACCCAAGAGTACTTCCAATGATTCATTATGAATAGATAGATAGATAGATAGATAGATAGATAGATAGATAGATAGATAGATAGATAGATAGATAGATAGATAGATAGATAGATAGATAGATAGATAGATAGATAGATACTTTATTAATCCCAATGGGAAATTCACATTATCCAGCAGCAGCATACTGATACAATAAATAATATTAAATTAAAGATTGATAATAATAATATTGCAGGTGAAAAACAGACAATAACTTTGTATAATGTTAAATGTTAACGTTTACCAGCCCCCCCCCCCCCCCCCGGTGGAATTGAAGAGTCGCATAGTTTGGGGGAGGAACGATCTTCTCAATCTGTCAGTGGAGCAGGACAGTGACAGCAGTCTGTCGCTGAAGCTACTCCTCTGTCTGGAGATGATACTATTTAGTGGATGCAGTGGATTCTCCATAATTGATAGGAGCCTGTTGAGCGCCCTTCGCTCTGCCACAGATGTTAAACTGTCTGCACCATCTGTACACAGCCACCTTTGATGATCACGGGGTCCATGAGGGGTCTGGGCCTCCTAAAATCCACCACCAGCTCCTTGGTTTTGCTGGTGTTCAGTTGTAGGTGGTTTGAGTCGCACCATTTAACAAAGTCATTGATTAGGTCCCATTCCTGATGCAGCCCACGATAGCAGTGTCATCAGCGAACTTTTGCACGTGGCAGGACTCTGAGTTGTATTGGAAGTCCGATGTATATAGGCTGAACAGGACCAGAGAAAGTACAGTCCCTTGTGGCGCTCCTGTGTTGCTGACCACAATGTCAGACGTGCAGTTCCCAAGACGCACATACTGAGGTCTGTCTTTAAGGTAGTCCACGATCCATGCCACTAGGTATGAATCTACTCCCATCTCTGTCAGCTTGTCCCTAAGGAGCAGAGGTTGGATTGTGTTGAAGGCACTAGAGAAGTCTAGAAACATAATTCTTACAGCACCACTGCCTCTGTCTAAGTGGGAGAGGGATCGGTGTAGCATATAGATGATGGCATCCTCCGCTCCCACCTTCTCCTGATATGCAAACTGCAGAGGGTCAAGGGCGTGTTGAACCTGTGGCCTAAGGTGGTGAAGCAGCAGCCTCTCCATGGTCTTCATCACATGTGATGTCAGAGCAACAGGCCGAAAGTCATTCAGCTCACTAGGACGTGATACCTTTGGGACTGGGGTGATGCAAGATGTTTTCCAAAGCCTCTGGACTCTCCCCTGTTCCAAGCTCAGGTTGAAGATGTGCTGTAGAGAACCCCCCAGTTCCGATGCACAGACCTTCAGCAGTCGTGGCGATACTCCATCTGGACCCGCTGCTTTGCTGGCACGAAGTCTCCTCAGCTCTCTGCTCACCTGCGCTGTTGTAATTATGGGGGGGGGATGTCTCTCCTATGCTGGTATCAGCAGAAGGATGTGTGGAGGGTGCAGTACTCCGAGGTGAGAGTGAGAGTGGGTTAGGGTGGTCAAACCTGTTAAAGAAGTTGTTCATTTGGTTTGCTCTCTTCACGTCTCTCTCGATGGTGGTACCCCGCTTCGAGCTGCAGCCAGTGATGATCTTCATCCCATCCCACACTTCCTTCATGCTGTTATTCTGCAACTTCTGCTCCAGCTTTCTCCTGAACTGCTCCTTCGCCGCCCTGAGCTGGACTCGGAGTTCCTTCTGCACACGCTTGAGCTCATGCTGATCACCGTCTTTAAAGGCCCTTTTCTTCTGGTTCAAAAGGCCCTTGATGTCACTTGTAATCCATGGCTTGTTGTTAGCATAGCAGCGTACAGTTCTTACTGGAACTACAATGTCCATACAGAAGTTGATGTAGTCCGTAGTGCAGTCAACAACTTCCTCAATGTTCTCATTATGTGATCCCTGCAGGATATCCCAGTCTGTAGTTCCAAAAAATTCTCTCAGAGTATTCTCAGCCTCTGGGGTCCACTTCCTGAATGATCGTGTGGTTGCAGGTAGGACCCTCACTTTTGGTTTGTAGTGAGGCTGAAGCAGAACCAGGTTATGATCTGCTTTCCCAAGCGCAGGCAGCGGGGTGGCGCTGTATGCGTCTTTAACGTTTGCATACAGTAAATCAATAGTCTTATTTCCCCGGGTGCTACAGTCCACATACTGGGAGAAGGCAGGTAATATTTTGTCTAGTGTCACATGGTTAAAGTCTCCAGCGATTAGCACAAGCGTCTCAGGGTGCTGCGTTTGTAACTTAGCAACAGAAGAATGGATGATGTCACTCGCTGTCTCCACGTCCGCCCGAGGAGGAATGTATACAATAACAACGATGACGTGTCCAAACTCTCTGGGCAAGTAATAGGGACGCAAACTTACGGCCAACAGTTCGATGTCCCTTCAGCAAGTGGAGATTTTGACGTTAACATGTCCAGAGTTACACCACCGTGTATTAACATAGAGAGCGAGTCCTCCTCCTTTGTGCTTCCCACAGGTACTTGCATCTCTGTCCGCTCTAACTGTGCTAAACCCGGGTAGCTCCACGTTAGTATATGGGATGGTGGTAGTTAGCCACGTTTCGCAAAAACACAACAAACTGCATTCTCTGTAGGTTCTGACATTTTTCACCAGTGCAGCCAGTTCGTCGATCATATTTGAGATTGAGTTCACATTCCCCAGAATCACAGAAGGCACCGAAGGCTTAAAACGCCACTTTCTCGCAAGCCACTTCATTTTCAGCTTAGTGCCCGCTCTGCTGCCACGATACCGCCTTCTTACCTCGTCGGGTAAATAGGGAACCACACCGGCACTGGCATTTGTTCTCAGCGCTCGAAGTTGAGTACTTGAATAGGCGAGTCTCAGCGTGTAAAAATCCATGCCCACGTTGTAAAAGTAAGTGTGTCCAGTGAACAAATCCATATAAAGTGATAGGAGTGATCAATAAATAAAAATAGAAAAATAAAAGTAGAAAAGTACACATACACATACAGTCATACACGGAGCTGCTGAAAAGGCTGCCACTCTCGGCGGCACCGGATGTAATGAAAATAAATTATGGCTTGTAAGAAACAATTTCATGTCATACACAAACCAGGGAGGTCCTCGCCTGGCAGCAACCTCTATTGTCACCCAATGACTCCTACAGAGCTGCCCTTCTGGACTCCAAATTCCATGCTGTTCTGTGGTTGTCCAAACTGGGACTATTAGTGAAGAACACTGCCACCGGTTACTTTAAGGGATGACCTGCTCTCAGCTTCCAGCTCTCATCAGTCCACTTTTCCTTCCTGTATCCTGCCCGGGACAGGGATTATAAGGCTTTTGAACAGTGTAGGTGTCAGTGTCCATAATCAGGCTGTCCTTCCATTATGTTTTCCCATCCCAGGCAAGAATCTTTCTCCATCCTGACTTATAGAAGATACACTCAAAGGGCAAGGGGAGAAACATAAAAAGGGTACAATTTCTCACAAACATGAAAGCCCCTAGTTAAATATTGTAATTCACAAATAGAAACAAAAGATGTCAGAGGCCTGAGAAAACTGCGATCCATACTACCAAGCATTATGTAGGGAAACGGTACATTCATGCAGATTCATAGTGGCTTTTCTGCCCAATAAAAAACATATAATGATTGATATAATAATAAACTACACTCTAGCAGGGAAATTCTAAAATAATATTTTTCTGTGTTTTAAATAATTATTACAATCTTAATGTATTCTCACCAATGTTATGTTTGTTCCCTAGGTTTTTCAGAGCCCCTCAATGCAATTTGAAAATATATATTTCTTTTCAATGTTTACTTTCTGCTGCTGTTACAAAATATTTTCCTATAAAAAGTTGAATAATTTAAAATTTAAGTGGCACAACAATTTACTTGAGCATTTAAAATGCAATTTTCTCAGATTACTTTTTAATGCTTAGATGACTTAGCAGTTCTGCTTCAAAGAACAAGTTCCTGTTTTGCAGTCTTTTGGTACTTTCTAATTTTTAGGTTGTCTGAAAGCTAACACATTCTTAATTTTAATTTCCAAAGAAACATATATCTAATTACATTCATAGTGACTTGAGTATATCATTTTGCATATGACAAAATACACAATATGAGTTGTTTGTCACTTTTATAAGTGTAGACTTAAATTAGAAGTTACAATCAATACAGAAAGACATTACTATTATTATGGTTAATGGTACACACATCATTTTTAAAACATGTAAAAATTCAGTACACAGTATGCACATGACTTTACCTTACACATATTTTACTAGTATTATAATATTTAAGATATTGCACAATTTAAGAGCACAGATTCATTGTAAATAATGATATTTTGCAAGAACCTACTGTTGAGTATTACACATACTGGAAGCTTTAGTATTTATCTACACAAATACAAGTGATATGCAGGTTAGTTAAATTATACGTCTATTGTTTCTCTGTTTTGAAATAAATGTTACAGGTTCTTAGACAGACAGTTTCACAGATTGCTCCTAACAGTGGTTAAAGAACATAACAAATGTTATGTTATTAAATATATAAGGATATTGAAAGCAGCTTGTAAAGTAAACAGACTATACAATATGCCCTGTGCTTGCTGAAGCTGCAGACCAGCAACTGGAAACCTCATCAGTGGCATTAACAGAGAGTCTCTTGAAAGCAGAAAATCTCATCAGAGGCACTTGAACAATTAAAGTGATGCAATTTGATACTTTATTACTGGATAAACCAATTGATGTTATCTACTTTAGAGACATATTGAGTTAACCAGTTATATAGTTTTAAATTAATTTTGGACTACCTCTTCCATGTAATATCTATCTATCTAATACAGGCATTTCCAAATGCACACATTTTGGAATTCTAACATATTTGTTTTGCTTAGCTGTATTCTGAAAAATAAAGGCAATAACAATTTGCATAAAGAATACCTAATTGTACCAGCTCATAAAATGAAATGTACACCCTTCAATATAATACAAAATGTCTGTATTGTGCAGTCTCAAAGGATTTTCTCCTGTTAAATGTCTAATGCATGTCAAATATCTATCATTTGTTTTGGATAGATTTAAAATGTCCATTGTGATAGGCATAGTTTAATTATTACTAATTCTTTGTTCATATATGTTACAGTTAGTTAGTCGATGTGAAGAAACACTGATAACAGTAGTTCAGATTCAAATTTGTTTTCTTGGAGGACCAGAAAGCTATTTCTGGTGTTAGAATTTAATAAATTTACTTAGAAAACATCCATTCATCCATTATCCAACCCGCTATATCCTAACACAGGGTCACGGTGGTACTTAGAAAACAGAAAAATATCAATTATTTTTCTATGCTATTTGCTGGTTGGTAATTTTGTTGCAAAGTTTTGTAATTTTTAATGTTTTTTTTTTCTGTTTTTCACTAATACACCTCTGCATGCTTTTTACTTTCATGTAAATAGAATTTTGGCAATGGAATCAAAAATTCACTGTTGAGTTAGGTTCCAATTCTGATTATATGAAGTTCAAAACGTCCAGAAAAGCTGATTTTAGCATGGTGTTTGTGGAAATCGATGTACAACGATAACTTCAAAGCAAGTTGCATCATGTTTATCTTGTTACAGGCTCCAAGCATATTATTTTTCATCCAGTTTTTTCAGTACTTATCTCCAAAACCTTCAAAAACGATTAGACCTATGTCCAACGCTAGTTGTCATAGAAACTGTTTAATTTACACAGGATTTTTGCATTCTGCTCCATTTAGTCATGGCGTCAGGCCTATAGATATGCAAATTTTTGCACAAGGAGTTTTTGACAAAGTTTATTTAAATACACATGCATGCATACAATCGTACACATGCAAACACACACATAAAGAAATTTGTAAGTGAAGATAGTTGACATCTTGTTTGCCCTACCAGAACACATGCTGGATGATGAAGAGAAAAAAATTAACACACACACTTTGATCTGTAAAGGTGGACATGGACAGAGGCATTAAGCCATCATTTGTCTATAAATGCATCTTGTTTTCATTTCACCCAATGTGTTTACAGTGATCCCTCGCTATATCGCGCTTCGCCTTTCGCGGCTTCACTCCATCGCGGATTTTATATGTAAGCATATTTAAATGTATATCGCGGATTTTTCGCTGCTTCGCGGGTTTCTGCGGACAATGGGTCTTTTAATTTCTGGTACATGCTTCCTCAGTTGGTTTGCCCAGTTGATTTCATACAAGGAACGCTATTGGCGGATGGCTGAGAAGCTACCCAACTTACTTTCTCTCTCTCTCTCTCTCTTGCGCTGACGTAGGGGGGTGTGAGCAGGGGGGCTGTGTGCAGCTGCTTCCTGAAGGACAGGCTGCACGGAGCTTCGCATACTTAAAAGCTCAAAGGGCACGTATTGATTTTTGACTGTTTGTTTTTCTGTGGCTCTCTCTCTCTCTCTCTCTCTCTCTGATCCTGACGGAGGGGGTGTGAGCTGCCGCCTTCGACAGCTTTGTACCGGTGGTGCTTCGCATACTTAAAAGCCAAAAAGCCCTATTGATTTTTTTTTTGACTGCTTGCTTTGCACTCCTTTGAAAAGGAAGATATGTTTGCATTCTTTTAATTGTGAGACAGAACTGTCATCTCTGTCTTGTCATGGAGCACAGTTTAAACTTTTGAAAAAGAGACAAATGTTTGTTTGCAGTGTTTGAATAACGTTCCTGTCTCTCTACAACCTCCTGTGTTTCTGCGCAAATCTGTGACCCAAGCATGACATTCTAAAAATAACCATATAAACATATGGTTTCTACTTCGCGGATTTTCCTATTTCGCGGGTGGCTCTGGAACGCAACCACCGCGATGGAGGAGGGATTACTGTAGTTTCAAATTAAATATTATCTATTATCTATTATTATATTAATTATTTGATTCGATTTCCTGTTCATTTTACTCTGCATTTATCAGTGTATATAATAAATATTATATTGGTGAATTGTACATAAATAATAAAAATTACATAAGATACTTGACAGTATATTATTGTACACTACAGTACAAGCCAGGACTTTAATAACCTCTCAGGCATAGCCATCAGCAGTGAGTCTGTCTGCGGAGAGAGTGTCGACCTTGTCGAGAGGTTTACTTGCTTCAGCAGCGACATACACATCTCTGGTGACTCTTCCTATGAAGTCAGATTGGGAGAGCATTGGGGGTCATCAGGTCGCTGGAAAGGGGTGTGTGACGCTCCCAATATCTATGAAAAAGGATGAAGATCTAAGTCTTTAGAGTCCTGGTGCTTCCTGTCTTGCTATATAGTTGCGAGACATGGTTGCTATCCAGTGACATGAGATGAAGACTGGACTCCTTTGGTACTTTGTCTCTTCGGAGAATCCTTGGGTACCGCTGGTTTGTCTTTGTGCCGAATGAGCGGTTGCTCATGGAGTCCCAAATGAGGCACATTGACCCGCATTGTGAGGGAGTGTCAGTTACGGCACTACAGCCATGTGGCACGATTCCTAGAGGGTGATCTAGCCTGCAGGATCCTCATTGTTGATGACCAGAGTGGTGGGACAAGGGCAAGGGGACACCCACAGTGTAGCAGATAGAGGGTCACTTCCGGAGGGTAGGACTTGACTGCCTAGTGGGTGGCTGTAGTATCACAAAAGTGACATTTACATGAAAGTACTGTATGAACCATTCCGTATTGATTTTATTAATATCTGTTTTTACCCTTTTAAGTTTACTTCTTTGGTATTGATATTGATGTTGAAACAGCTTGTTTAAACAAAATGGAGCTGCAAAATCTGACACCTATTTTAAGAGAAACTCCTCTCACAGAGTGACTGTCAAAAACTAAGAGTCTTACTTAATATTAATTGGCATCTAAATTATGCTACTGGTTCTAGCCACATGAATGGATTCAGGGAAAATTATGCAACTTGTGTGCTTATGTGGAAATGAATGGATATTCTACAGAAAAGTTAAGCATACAAGGTGAGAGGCTGAGGGTTGAGGATTTTTGATTGCAAGAGACTTCTGGTGGGTACACCACATTTCTGTATTTATATGATTTTCTGTCAAGAGCTACCAGCATTCACATTCTGCAAAAATGAGTTTATTTATTCACTGTTTGACTGATTGCTTAAAAAAACAAACTTTCTGACAGTGAATGGGAGGCTTCTCTTTATACTTTAAAAGGTGTCTTCAAAATGGTTGTGCGCTTGTTCCCATTAACTTATGGAAATGGACGTGTAGTCCACAAGAACTAATACATATAAAGTAGATTCAGAAAGTATTCAAACCCCTTCACTTTTTCAGATTTTGCTATGTTGCAAAACCATTTCATTTAATTTCTTCCCACATCAAGCATCACTAAATACCAAAGGACGACTTCTTGGTTATGATGCAGCAAGCTTTGTCCACCTGTAATTTGGGTATTTTCTGCCATTTTTCTCTGCAGATTATCTCAAGCTCTGTTTGGTTAGATGAAGACAATTGGTGGACAGCAATTGTCAGGTCCCTTCAGATATGTTTGATTGGGTTCAAGTCCAGGCTTAGACTGGGTGACTCAAGAATAATAACAAGGTTGACCCTAAGTCACTCCTGTTTTGTCTTTTATTGTGTTTAGGGTCATTGTTGGAGGGTGAATCTTAGACCCATTCTGAGGTCCACAGAACTCTGGAGCAGGTTCTCATTAAGGATATTTCTGTGTTTTGCACCATTCAGCTTTCTCTCAACCCAACCTAGTCTTCTGGTCCCTTCTGTATGGTGCCCACAGCATGATGCTACCACTACATTTCACTACTGGAATGGTATTGCACAAGTGACGAGCAGTTCATGGTTTCCTCGGAACATGACTCTAATTTTGGTTTTATCAGATCAGAGAATCTAATTTCTCACAGTCTGAGAGTACTTTACATGCCTTTCTGCAAGCTCCAAGAAGGCTTTCATGTGTCTTTTACTGAGGACAGACTTCTGCCTGGCCATTCCGCCATAAAGCCGAGATTGTTGGAGTGTTGCAGAGATGGTTATCCTTCTGGAAGTTTCTCCCACCTCCACACAGGTTCTCTGGAGCTCTGTCAGAGTCACAGACTGGCTCTTGGTCACCTCTTTTACCATGACCCTTCTCCAGTTATTACTAAGTTTGGCCAGATACACAGCTCTAGGAATTGTTGTGGTGGTTCCAAACATCTTCCATTTAAGAGTTATGAAAACAACTGTGCTCTTGGCAATCTTGAACACTGCTGGAATTTTATTTTAGTCTTTACCTATCTATGCCTCATCATAATCCTTTTTCTAAGCCCTGCATGCAAATTCTGTGACCTCATGGCTTAGTTTTTGTTCTGATACACATTGTCAACTGTGGAACCTTATATTGACAGGTATGGGCCTTTATTAACTATGTCCAATCAATTGACCACAGGTGAACTCTAAATAAGTTGTAGAAACATCTCAATGATGAGCAATACAATGGGATGCACCTGAGTCAGACTGTAGTAAAGGGTCTGAATACTTGTATCAATTTCATATTTCACTTTGTATTTTTACACAATTTGCAAATAATTCTAAAATCCCCTTTCTTGTTTCTAGAGTATTCAATGTTGCTTAATGTGGGGAAAAATCATTTAAATGCACATAGAACAAGGCTGCAAAATAGCAATATGTGAAAAAGGTGGTGGGGGAGAACACTTTCTGAATGCACTATATTAAAAGGCCAGCAAGCAGTATCAAAAAATTTAAAGAACACCATTATATCGGAAGCAAAGCTGTTTTTTAGATAAAAATGCCCTTAATAAGAAACCATTCATTGTATAATTAGAAAATTGTGCTGGGAATCCTGAAATCTTCAGGGGGTTGGCTAACTTGTCCACCCTGTATTAAATTCCTTCAAGATGTTGCCAAATCAAGTTTTTGCCAACACCAATCACAATCTAGATTTTATCAATCCCACAACAACAAAAGTACAATAATGAAGTAATACTTTGAAATTTTGGGACATGTATAATAAGAAAAACAAAATGTAAAAACACTACTATAATAAAGTAATTAATAATCCTGCCTGACCAATTTCATTAATAATAATAATAATAATAACTTTTGTGCAGTAGTTATCTGCTCTGAATATTCCAAATGTGAGTGACATCTGCATTTAGCTGAAACTGCAGATCCTCTCATTACGAAAGATTTTCATAGAAGAAAAGAACATCCTTAACAAATAATCCAATCACATATCTTTGACCTCTTGCTTCATATAGAGTGGATGTGAAATTTTAATTGTGATTGCTCACTTGTTTTCCCTGTACTTTTAATCCCTCCTCTTTGGCAACTGAATTGTTTACATTGATGACATTTTGGCTAAATACACTAGACCAGAATGACAAATTTACACGCACACTTATACTTGCAAAAATAGATTACAAGTAATTGTATATGCAGTATATATACAATGTATAATCCAAGGATTTTTGAATATGTAGATTTTTATTTTTGGACTGAGTAAAAATACTGATAGGACAGCGCAGTGGTCAAGAGGTTGGTGAAGCTTCCTTATTGACCCAGTGTTCTGGGATTTAATCTTGTGTTCAGATGGCTTTCTGCAAGGACTTTATATGTTCTCCAAATGTCTGCATGGATTTTCCTCCACTGAGTTTGGTTTCTCTCTCATATGCCAATGACTTGTGTGTTATTTTGACTGGCATTTCCAATGTGGCCTTGTGTCAGTGAGAACAGGTGGAGGCAGGCATCATTATGGGCACTGCGCCTCACTTACTACAGAAAGTCTGACAGATCGCTGTCAAATGTGCAGAGATTCAAGATTCCCATAATTAACTTGGCTGCATTCGAAGCTTCTACCACAGCTTCTGACACTAGTTCATGAATAATAATGGCAGCAGCCTTAGTGTCCACAGAGGGAGCAATCTCTAATTTGCCCAATTTATCATGGGAAATAGAATTAACTTAGATTAAAACCAGATAGTTCAATGTATTTTGAACAAGACTCACGCATTGGTTTAATAGGAGATAGGCTGCAGTATTTTATCATCAAATTAAATACATACTGCTACCTTTATTATTGGAGTTCAGATGGCTCATCCTTACAAGAATAAAACTCTCTAAATCTTTAGCTTTAATCATATTGGATTGTTTGTTTGGAGCAGCTTATTAGGAAAATGATTAATAAATCAGGAATAAAATTTCATCATTTAAGTTTCCAGCTTGCTTTGGCTGTCCTAAACACAGCTGAGTATTGCAAGATCAAGGGTTCAGGTCTCACAACTGAAACTGGAAAACTCATTTAAATCTTAAGTTTTTTCCTCACAAATTAATTTTAAAAGAAAGGAATAACATTCAATAAATAGTACTATTTGTTAATAATTTTTATGTAACATCAATTATCTGGGAAATTTTAAGTCCTTTGCAGCTGAAGTTACTTTGTGTATTTATAGCATAAACCAATGCATCATCGTTTGCAGCTGAACATATTTTTTAAAATTTTAATTTTGTGATATAGTCAGTCAGAAGTAATTTTATTACTTCATCCTGTTGGCGGGGAAACAAAAAGATGTGGTGCCAAACTAGTGCTAGCCTTGAATGAGTTAAAAATCAACTTTCAATGGAGTCTGTTATATACTACATGACTACTTAAAAAACTTAATGATAATAACACAGGTTCTGTGTTTAGGCTACCTTTGTCCTTTGGTTTTACCTTTATAAGGGACAGTTTTGACACGGTTAAGTTAGCAAACGAGCTTACAAAATCATATTTTTTACAGGCAGAAGAAACTGCCATACAGCATAATTTAAGACAACACAATATTTCAGAAAAGTTAATAACATCTTAATATTTCTTAGTCACCTAGTAAAAAACAACAGAAACAAATATATTAATACAATTCAAACTTTCCAATGCATTATATTTAGCTTCCAAAGGTTCTTTTCCTCGACTCCTATTATTTTGCATCAGTGTATTCAGTCTTGGTCATATTATTCATAGGTATTGTCAGATATGAGTGACAAACAAAGTCCAAAGAAAAGGGGGTCACCCTGTTTAATATACGAACAACAAAAAAAGGCTCAGCAAAATATACAGGCGCTTGATGGCCCAAGCACAGAAAATGAAGCAAATTAATCATTGCTCTGCATTTCCTGTGACAGTCTGGATTGGCTCCATGAACCTAGATTCATCGATAACAAAACCAAGGATGAGCTACACAAATGAGGACACACAGTGAGCAAGAATTGGTGAAAAGGGTTTCAGTGTTTTATGTACAAACAATAAAGTGTAAAATAGTTCAGTGCTCCTCACTCAATAAATAAATAATCCCTAAAATCAAAGTGAAAGTTTGTAAATTAAAAACCAGTTAACAATCCAATGATAAATCCAGAATAAAACCATACAGTCATCAAGTCCTTTCTCTTCTTTCATCATAGCCCAATGCATCCCAGTTAATGGTACTCATTTCAGGCTCCCATCCTGGCTGCCTCCTTCAATGTCTGCTGGACTGCATCAGAACGGTCACTTCCATCTTCCACCATGCTCCCCTAGCGTATTCAGGAACCCTAGGAAGGACACCACCACCATTCCTCCATTAATTCAGTGGTGAATGATTCTCTCTTGGAGTGCCATTCACTCGCTCCTCTGTGTAGATAGCAGTCGCTCTTCCTTTTCTCCTCACGCTGGCTCAAGCTCACAGTTTTGTTTCTCCTCAATTTCACCATTCAGGCTCCCTTTTATGACTTGATTGGGTGCAAGTGATACGATCAGAGGCTCCAAGGTGTTACTGAAGCACTTGATCGATCTGCCTGCATTTCCACGTATTGTAAATGCACATTCAGGCAAGCACCACAATCAGCCACAGAACAGCATGTACATGTTCCCATGTGCACCTGCACTGGCCTGGAGCCTGCTTGCTCCTCTGAAACTCCAAATTACTTATTTAAAATGCACAGTACCATGAACCTCGGCTGACTCTATATGGTTTGAACTGGAAGGGGAAGTGTGGCTTGGAGCAATGAGTGTTTGGTTACTCGCCCTCAAGGGGCGTCTTCTCAGAACTTTGGAGGAGGACGAGACAGGTACAGCGTCCTATCTCATCCTGGAATGGTATTGCATACCTTAAAAGGTGATCCAGATGTGCATGTGTAACAGCATATTCTGAAATGTTACTGGATTCTAATAATATGCAGACTGCCACCAGAATCCACTGAACATTTCTTTCTTATTAGGAGTTTTCTGCCATTACCTGGCCTAATGCAAATGTTGAATAAGAAAAACATGAAGAAAAAATAAATAAATGAAATGGTACAAAGAATTATTGAGACATTTTAAGACTTGAAGGTACAAATACTGTAGCATTCTACTATTTTAACTGATCCAGGTTTACCCCTAGAGGCTCATGCTAAGAATATGAGTTTTTTTTTAATCACTTAACAAACATGTTGCCTCTTGCCATCTTTTATAGAAGCTGAGAAGCTCCTATATGCTTGTATCCTTGTACATCTCTATCAGTGGAATGTCCTACTACCTGGATTTACCCTCATACCTTCCTATTGTCTTTTTTTTTGGAGTGTTCAGGCATCTAAGGTTCTTCTTCCAACTTTTAAAACCTTACATGATTTTTCTGATGTCCACCTTGTACAAATGCTCTAGTCAAGTTGCAGACAATTTTCTAAGCTGCCCTTTTTATGTATAATCTTAAAAAAAAAAACTAAATTACAAACATTTCTGGATGAAAATAGTATTCTGGAAAAATTCCATTCCGGATTCAGATCCTGTTACAGCACTGAAACGGCCTTGTTAAAGGTTTACAATGACCTACTGATGGTGGAGATTCTGCCATTCTTGTGTTGCAAGATCTTGCCTCAGCTTTTGATACTGTGCGCGTGCTTCTTACATCTCACCTTGAACAATATGTAGGCATCCAAGGTAATGCCCTTAAATGTTTGTTTTCTTATCTAAGTACTAGGTGTTTTTCTATTCACTTGTGTGGGTTTTCATCCTCTTTAGCCCCTCTTATTTGTGGGATCCCGCATGGTTCCATCCTTGGACCAGTACTGTTTTTGATATACTGTTCATGTTACCTCTAGGCTTGATTGTCAAGAAGTATTTGTTCTTCTTTCACTGCTATGTTGATGACACTCAAATCTATTTGCCACTAAAATCAAATCAAAGCAAAACAATACACACCCTCCATGCAAGCTTGAATGATATTAAAACCTGGATGAATGACATTAAAACCTGGATATGTATATTAACTGCTTTTTTTTACCCTTTTTCGAACAGAACTTTGGTTCAGTTTTGGCTTTTGTAAAATATCCTTTATAAATAAAGTTTGACTTGACTTGACTACTGATAGCAATTTACTTCCTGCACTCTTCAATCTTGTACTTAAATCTTGCACTGCTACTGGCTTAATAGTTTCACCTTTACACCATGGATGTTATATCCTTTTCTTTTGATCATTCAGCCTTGTGGAATATTTTATCTGATATCCAAAGTGCAGACAGTACAGCTACTTTTAAGTAGCTTCTAAAGATGAATTTTTTAAATCAGTAAATTATTTTTCGTATTTTTGGTATTATGTAGATATACTGTATTAATTTGTGAGGGGAATTGTCTTTTCGCATGACCTTTGGAGGTCAGAATGCAGGGTCAGCCATTGTACAGAACATCTGAAGCATTTTTTCAGGTTAAGAACTTTGCTCAGGTTTGCTGACATTTCTGAATTATGCACTACATTAGTATAATTTTATTATTGGATTATTTTTCTATTTCTTTTAAATCTGTTTAAAATTCTGAGTATGAGAAAAGTAAAAATGGATTATCATTATCAGTAGTACCAGTGTTATTATTATTAACTCTTTCACTTTCCTTTTTAGGAATGAAAAACATTTTATATGTGTCTTTTAGAGAACTTTCAGTATAAGTTTTAATTTGCTTAAACCTTGGTGTTTGCTTGTCATACTAACACTGTGTTAAAAAGTGAAATAGTTCCAGTGAGTGAACAGTGAACATACTTCTCAGTAGTTCAAGACTGTGTTTGCTTTAGCCCTTAAAGCCAGTGATGTAGTTAGGGGGCTTCCGGGGCATCAGCCCCTGATATCCAATGTCTAGCTCCTGATTTTAGAGAGAACCCAACCACCCAATCTCATGGGACCTCCTGTCAGCTTTTTGACTAGTAACAATAACAGAGAAGAGACTAAGCCCCACATAAGGTAACACTATGAATGCCACTGGTTACAGCTCAACTTTCTCAGTCTTTCTTTCACATCCATCTTGATCCTTAGATCGCTTCCTACTTGGAAACTTCATATTTACTTCTTTTTTCACTTTTGGATTTCCTTACTGTCACAGCTCTTCCCCCATCATGTTGTAGTGTTTGTGTACTGACATACTATGCAGACTGTTCATCTATCAGTTCAACATTGCAATCCATATCCCTCTCTAATTCATCTCATTTAGTGGAGACATTATACATCAATAGCAATATTTAATTTAAACATGAGTGTTTTTTTATTGTAATTTACTTGGCATATGCAATCATATCCAGTTGCTTGCTTTTAGTGTGAGCCCTATACACGCTTTTGATACCTGCCTTGAGCTGGAACATAACAGTTTCAACAAATGAAAATATATTAAAGCAAATTATGAGCAATGTGATGCATGCTGTATAATACTAATGTCTAAATGATATTTTAGCTATCATATAAAATGTTTTCTTAATATATTTTTAAGCTTCATTAGTCAAACTAAACATATGCTATTTAATAAACATGACTGTTCTACCCTTTCCCTTGGTTCATCTAATGGTCATTTTGACAATTTCCTAACTAATGAATAGTTAGCTTATTTTTTAAACTCTAAGCATTATTCATAGTTTGTGTTGTTTTGTGTACTAACGGCACTTTCATTTTTAATGATAATTGAATTACATGGTCTGGTAAGCTCTTTATGAAGCAGTAAGAAAGCTAGTGTGCAGAAATTATTTTTAAAATCATTATAATCTGAATAAGGAAATAAACGTAGAACAAAATTAATGCATACTTTACTCATTCGGAAAGTGAAGAGGGAAAAGAAAATTGAAAGCCTTGGGTATATGTTGTAGTATGGAAATACATTCAATATAATGTTACTAAAAATTTTACTTTCACAATCTCATATCACATTTTTTTTTTTAAATTTCAGGAAAATAAGAAAGAGAAATTAACTAATGTAGCTGATATGAACATGTTCTCTTTGAGCATGGGAAATTGAATATTTTCACTACTGCTCAGATATAATAATGCATCATTTTTCAAGCACAAACACAGAAATCTATCCACATTTACAAATAACTTGTTGGTGAAGGGTCTAACACAGTATTTGTTAAACTCAGTCCTGGAGACCCTATTTGGTTAAAGGATTTTACTCCAACCAATTTCATAGTCATCATTTAACTTTAATTGATTTCATCTTATATTCTGCATTCAGAAAAGCACAACATTTATAAGATTTTCAAGATGGAAGCGGGCATTTGTGCAGCAACGTCTCTAGTTCTCAATGCTCAACCTAGTAAACGGGTGGACTTTGTAGCATTCTGGGGTGTTAACACTTGAATCCCTGAAGTTTATGATTTTTTTCGTAGTCCCTGACCTCCTTAAATTTTCCTGACATAAGCCAAGAAGCTCGCTATTCCTTATCACTGCTCTGTTAACCCGCAGAACACAGCCTGCTACATCCTCCACCCCCCATTCAGTCAGATGAAGGCATCGTTCTTCGTGATTTGAAATGCATCCATTTCATACGTGTTCCGTGTCTACAACGAAATGTGTAAACAAAGAATGAAAGAGGAAATGTGAGGCAAGAAATGCTGAATACACGGCTAAAACACAAAATGTTTTCATATGCTTTAGTAATAATGACATAATTTTGATGTGAAGTGTAGGATGGTGAAGCACAAATATCCAAGAAACACTTTCGCAAAAGTTGTAACAAAACAAGTATGCTTTTATTCAAGAATAAAACCAAACAAAAAGAAATTGCTCAAATGACATGTTGGTGAAACCCAACTATCAGTAGGGACAAAGTAAAAGACGTTTCATTATCAACCAGTTGTCAAGCCAGTGGGGGTCTGCAGCAGTGGTGTAGTGGAAAAGCTACTGCTTAGCAATGGCGAGGTAACAGGTTCAAATCCCGCATCATCTTTGCATTTAGGTGCTGTGAGTACTGAGTTGCTTATTATTATTATCATATAACAAAAACATACATTTGATGTGAGCTTGTAATATCCCATGTAAATTTATGGTACATCTAAAGGATGTTACTTTTCCTCACACACGGACATTTGTATCAATAAGTCGTTTGAGTGATTTTTTTTATTCAGTTTTATTCATGAATTCTTGAATAAAACTGAATTTGAACGATATTTTAATTCAGTTTTATTTTCTTAATCTGAATGATTTTTTATTCATTTTTATTTTTGGACTCTTCAATAAAAAAATCAATCAAATGACATGTTGATGTGAATGTCCATGTTCGAGGAAAAGTAACATCCACCACAGACACTGCGGTGTCTGTTTGCTCAACAAGACACCAAGAAGAAATGATTGAGCTGTGTTTGTGTGTCTCCTTTTATCCCATCAGTGCTAACTTTTACAAGTACCATAAAATTACGTCAGCTGTTACAGTTTCAAATTAAATGAATGTTCAAATCAAATGTATGTTTTTATTATATAATAGTATCGATAATAGCAGCTCACTACTCAAAATGGTAAATGGAAGGATAACCCAGAATTGAACCCACAACCCCTTGATTATAACTCAGAAGTCCTTACCTCTGCACCAGCTAAACTGACGTGGCTAACTTGTATCAACTGAGAGTTGGACTTCACTTTTTCCACATTGCCACTAACATGGACTTCACTTTTTCCACATTGCCACTAACGTGTAAATTGAACAATTTCTTTTTTGTCAGTTATATTCTTGAATAAAAGTGCACTTGTTTTGTTATAGATAGATAGATAGATAGATAGATAGATAGATAGATAGATAGATAGATAGATAGATAGATAGATAGATAGATAGATAGATACTTTATTAATCCCAAGGGATGCCTCGTATTTCCTGTCATCCTACATTTACACATATTATTGTAGATACGGAACACAAATGAAATGTATGTATTCCAAATCATGATATATTATTTACTCTATACAATTCTAGACACCTAACTTCCAGATAAAGGGACTTGAGCTGTGACAATTCTGTGCCTGACTCGATTTCAGCTACGCCGGTGGGGGATGGCAGCTGCTTGTGCTGATCAACGCATTTGCAAAACAAAGATGCTGATGAGGAGCTGCAAAGGAATTTAAGGTGGCCCGGCATTACGACTCTTTTCATAAGCTTCAGGGATTCTAGTGTTAAAGTAATGGGTAAGTTAAGATATAGTCCAGTTGAACTTTGGGACATTAACAGCAACATACTGGCGATCTGACTCCCACTAGAGCTCAGATTGCAGCTGCAGAGGACCGTGAACTGGTACAGCAGGCTACAGCGATTCAAAGGCAAGAAGAAGCGGGGCACAAAAAAGCAGAAGAAGGGCAAGTGTGGTGGCTTGCTGGCTAAACTAAAAATTAACGCGAGTAGACCAGCTGTACCATCAGTTTTCCTATCCAATGTGTGCACACTTGATAACAAAATGGCTCTAATCTGGCTGAGACTAAACCATTGGGAGATGAGGAATTGTTGCATCCTTGTTTTCACTGAAACTTGGTGTAATAGCAACATGCTCAACTTGAGAGGGCTGCTTCTTCTCTGAGCAGACAAAAATCAGCTATTAGGGAAATTTCGAGGTGGCGGACTCTGCATTTATATCAACAAAGGAAGGTGTACAAATTGCTCTTTGGTTAGCAGCTATTGTTCTGGGGCAGTAAAACACTTAATAGTAAAATGCAGACCACATTATCTCTTGCTTGAGCTCACAGTTATGTTTACAGTTGCTGTTTACATACCCCCATGTGCCAGTGTTAATGATGCACCAAGGAAGCTTCAAGTCAGCATAAGCTCGCTTCACGGCAAGCACTCTGAAGCTCTTTACGTGATTGCAGGAAACTTCAATCTTGTTAAATTGACAAATACATTACCACAGCTTCACCAGCATATTAATTTTGCCACCTGAGTGGTAAATACTCTTGACAGAGTGTACATAAACAGGAAGTGTACATATAAAGCCATCCCCTTCCCTCATCTAGGTCTCTCTAACCATATCTTAATTTTTCTAATCCCTGTATATTATTATGTTTAAGTCCATGAAGCCAATCTATCTTACAAACAAACATCAGTATGTGCGTCTTGGGAACTGCAGGTCTGACATTGTGGTCAGCAACACAGGAGTGCCGCAGGGGACTGTACTTTCTCCGGTCCTGTTCAGCCTATATACATCAGACTTCCAATATAACTCGGAGTCCTGCCACGTGCAAAAGTTCGCTGACGACACTGCTATCGTGGGCTGCATCAGGAGTGGGCAGGAGGAGGAGTAGTATAGGAACGTCATCAAGGACTTTGTTAAATGGTGCGACTCAAACCACTTACACCTGAACACCAGCAAAACCAAGGAGCTGGTGGTGAATTTTAGGAGGCCCAGGTCCCTCCTGGACCCCGTGATCATCAGAGGTGACTGTGTGCAGAGGGTGCAGACCTATAAATACCTGGGAGTGCAGCTGGATGATAAATTGGACTGGACTGCCAATACTGATTCTCTGTGCAAGAGAGGACAGAGCCGGCTATACTTCCTTAGAAGACTGGTGTCCTTCAACATCTGCAATAAGATGCTGCAGATGTTCTATCAGACGGTTGTGGCGAATGCCCTCTTCTATGCAGTGGTGTGCTGGGGAGGCAGCATAAAGAAGAAGGATGCCTCACGCCTGGATAAACTGGTGAGGAAGACAGGCTCTATTGTAGGCATGGAGCTGGACAGTTTGACATCCGTGGCAGAGCAACGGGCGCTCAGCAAGCTCCTATCAATTATGAAGAATCCACTGCATCCACTAAACAGTGTCATCTCCAGACAAAGGAGCAGCTTCAGTGACAGACTGCTGTCACTGTCCTGCTCCACTGACAGACTGAGGAGATCGTTCCTCCCCCAAACTATGCGACTCTTCAATTCCACCTGGAGGGGTAAACATTAACATTATTCAAAGTTATTGTCTGTTTTTACCTACATTTTTATCACTCTTTAATTTAATATTGTTTTTTTGTATCAGGATGCTGCTGCTGGAGTATGTGAATTTCCCCTTGGGATTAATAAAGTATCTACCTGTCTATTTGTCTATCTATCTATCTATCTATACAAGTCCATCACTGTGTGGCCTAATGATGTTGTCCCTGTGCTTCAGTACTGTTTTGAATGCACTGACTGGCAGATGTTTAAGAAGGCCACAACAAGTGGGGGAGTTGTTGACCTTGAGGAATATGCACTAACAGTTACAAGCTATATCAATAAATATGTTGAGGATGTTACTGTCACCAGCACAATTACCGCACACCACAACCAGAAACTCTAGATGAATGCAGAGGTCCATTCATTACTGAGAGCTTGGAATTCCACTTTCAGGTCTGGAGATGCAGCCGCACTCAGGGCAGCAAGAAGGAAACTTAATTTTTCTACCTATGATCCCAGGAGCATGTGAAAGGGCATTATGAGCACCACAGATTATAATAGCAAAGAGGCAGAGTACCACATACACTCGTCTCTATGTGATGCTCTAAATACCTTCTACGCTCGTTCTAAGAAATTGAACACTTTTTATCACCACCAGACAGACCCCTCCATCAGATGAGCTGCCCCCACTGTGTCAGCAGCAGTTGTAAGGAGGTCCCTGTTGAAGGTTAATCCCCATAAATCTGTAGACCCAGATAAAATCCCAGGCAGATTCTTGAAGGACTGCATTCACCAACTAACAGAGGTGCTGACAGATATTTTTAATATCCCACTGTTCCAGGCATCTGTACCAACATGCCTTAAGACCTCTGTTGTCATTCCAATCCCAAAGAGCTCCACAGTGGTGTCTTGTCTAAATGACTACCATCTGGTGGCTCTCTCACCTATAATCTCAAATTGCTTTCAGAGGCTGGTCATGGTGGAAATAAAAAAGAACACTGATGTAAAAGTGGTGCAAAAACATCATTATGCTTATAGGAAGAACCACTCCACTGCTGACACTACCTCTTCTGTGATTCATGTGGCTCCTTTGTCAGATTACTCTTCTTGGATTTTAGCTCTGCCTATAACACCATCATCCACCAAACGATGGTGAACAAACTGTTCTTGCTTGGATTAAACTCAGTACTTTGCAAATGGATTTTTGGATTTTCTATCAAACAGGACCTAGTCAGTCAGAATCCATGGCATGACATCTTCAACCATCATTCTCAACACCAGCACCCTTTTGAGCCCCCTACTGTATATTCTGATGACCTATGAATATCTAACTATCCAAACAATCACATAGTGAAATTTGCAAATGACACAAATACCTGGGTGTGCATATTACAAATGACCTCTCTCTACCTACAATACAGCCTGTCTGATAAAGAAAGACCACCAATGCCTCTACTTCTTGAAGAGGGTGAAGTGGGCTGATCTGTGCCCCTCTATTCTGACCTCCTTTTATAAGAGTGTGGTAGAGAGCATCCTTGCTTACTGTTTCACAGTGTGGTATGGCAGGTGCTTGGCTGAAGACAGGAGAGGCACTGCAACGGGTGGTTAAGTCTGCACAGCAGATCATCAACAGCAGGCCAGCTAGTATTGAGGACATTTACAGGAGCAGGTGCTAAAGTAAAGCTTCCACCATTATGGAAGACGTCAACCATACTGTACATGGAATATCTGCCCCCCTCCCATTGGGCAGGTGACTGCGCAGCTTATGGGCTAGCACTACCAGGTTGAGGAACAGCGAGTTCTTGGATGCTATTAGACTAATGAATACAACATCACTAAATCTGACTGTACACTCTGTGTGATTTATACTACACTTTGCATTTTGTTTCAGTAGTCTCATGTATTAAACTATTGCTACTGCCTTTTCTACTTGCTGCAGGGTATTCTGCAGTAATATTTATTTTAGCCATAGTTACCATACTGCATTTATGTATTAATGTTATTTTGTTCTACTAATTGTTTATCTCTGATACTTTTATCACAAAGTCTATGGGGTTAAGGGCTACTTTTTTTAATGGGGTTATCATGGGGACTGTTTAATTACCAGGACCTGAGTACCGAATGTTGCTTCTGCACATGGATGTGGAATGACAATTAAAGATCCTTGATCATTTGATATTAAGAAAAGGTTGTATTTTTACTAAACTGTTTTGTTGTTTTTATTTTAATTTACATTTTGTTTCTGTGTAGTTTGCTCTCTTAATTGTATCCTAAAAATTATTATTAACAGTATGCAGAGAAGAAAGCAAATGGCACTGAAAGTTGAAAGGCTGCAACTATTTTAATGTCGGACCACACTAATGTGTTCATTAATAAAAGATACTTTAAATAATCAGAACATCTGGAAAAGCAGAATGAAAATAATGAGGATAAACATCTGCCAAATCAAGTTTTAAACAAAACACAAAACTATCTCTATGTAAGGTCCCCAGGACTGAGTTTGAGCATCACTGGTTTAACATGATCAATGTATGTAATAAAAGACCACAATATGCACAAAATAATTCAAAGTGCACATACATTTTTATACTTAGGAAAAAATGTTCTCAACACACCTGAGTTACTGCAAATTTCACACACTCAAGACCCCATAATGTACTTTATTAAAAGGATGTATCGTTACAGCCTTTCTCTCAGCATGACACTACAGCAATTGTTGACAACTCTGCTTGATGGCTGGCGGGTCTGGGTTGTTGGATGTTGAATAAAGTACAAGACTGACATGTGTGTAATGGCTGTCTGAGTCTCCCTCACTCTCTATATAACATGTCTCAGCAGCAGTAGAACATTTTTTCTTTGTTCCTCTGAACAAACACTAAAGCTGTCTTTGCTCTTTTTCCACAAAGCACTTAAGATTTCCTCTGATTTTTTATAACATAAGCCACTGTTGTTTACTGATTTAGATTCTAACAGACGACAAAAGTTACTCTGGAGGGAAAAAAGTTTTTTCGTTATTTTCTTTACAAAACTAAAGACATCAATTGTCTAACCCACTTTCAAAACTGAGGTAATGTGGATCCAGTGCCCATCACAGCCACCAACTCCACATCACGAAAACCTCAATGGCCAAAACTAAGTTGTTTCCTTGACGCATAAGTAATCCTTCTTCATTGTTCTAATCGATAGATACCACACTTGAACTATCCAATACTTTTTTGTTTCAAAAAACTAAAACATTTGCAAGATGAGTAGTGTCCCGCCCACATAGCTTATGTTAAATGGCGCTAGTGACACTTTGTGTTGGTATGCATGGTGATGGTAAAAACAGTCACAGCACTGGAACACTATGAGTACCAAAACAAAAACTAAACCAATACAACTGTGATGGTGCGGGTCGCCTCCATGCTACCAGGTAATTAAGGAGAGTCTCTTGAACCCGCTATTGCTGATAACGTACCCAAGGGATAAGCTAGCGGAAGAGGACACTCACACAAAGCAAGGGGTAGGGGCATAAAAGTGCAAAAGTGGTTTTATTAAAACAATCCCAAAACAAACAGTGTTCCAAAAACTGTGCAATATTCAAAATTGTCCAATAAATAAATAAATAATCCTTTTAAAACAGTGAAAGTCTGTGAAGTTAAAATCCAGGATAAAAGCAAGAGTAAAACCAAACAGCCATTAGGGCAATGTTCCTTTAGACGAGCCTAGCACAACTCCCTCTTCGTCTACCCAGCTAACCTATTACTCGCTTAGCTGGCAGAGCATCAACTGCTGTGGTCCTCACCAACCTGACTCCCATCTTGGCTGCCTCGAGCGGCATTGGCCAGAAAGCTCAGGGTCAGTTGCCCTCTTGTCATCCTTCTCGCTTGTTTTGGCATGACTCGGATCTCTTGAGAGGACTCCGCCTTGATCGCACCTACTCCTCCAGATAATCTGCCCCTAGAGCGCTGAACCTTCGCTCTGTTGTGGGGCCTATGACCACCCTGCCTTTCCTGACTCTGGCTGACTGGCTCGTCCTGCCTCTCCTCCCAATGCTGCTCTCACGGCTCACATTCTTTTCTATTCTGTCTTTTTTCTCCCTCATTCCGGCTATCCCTTATATGCTTGTGTGGGCACAGTGCCTCAATCACATACTTCAGAAAGCCAATGAAGCAACTGACACATACCGCACCCTCATGAGCAGGTGTATCTTGCCCCAATTACTTTACCAACCACCGGGAGCTGCACGAGTACACACACCTGTGGAGATCGAGCCGGCCATTTAATTATTTATTTAAAAATCAACCACCTTTTTCTGAGCCGTGGACCCGGTATACCACAGTGAACAAGTAAAATGCTTAAACATTTGAGAAAGATTGCCTAAATCTGCTCAAATATGTGATTAAACATGCCTAGTTGCTGACAGTAATTACAATCTTTAAGTAAAGTTCTGAATCTTTTTCTAAGAATACACATATAGCATCATCCTTAATGTGTTTATTGTACATGTTCTGTTTGGCACCTTAATTGATAACAACTACCTTAACTCAAAACATTTGTGTTCCTTACCTGAAAATTTTCAGAACATGCAAAATGTGGTAATGCCTTTAGTAAATTCACCTCCTTCAATAATGTTAATAAAAAACAATTTAGAATGACTAATGATCCTCAGATGTAAGGAAAAAATGTATGTAGCTAAAGTACCTACTGACGCTGAGATAATGTGAAAAACTCCACCCAGACAAAGGCAGAACCAGAAATTCAACAGAATATCAGAGTTGGGAAAGTGATGCATCTTTAAATAATTGTTGAAGTGCTACATTTACAAATCATGGAACCTTATGACTGTTTACCAGGTTGTCCTGTGCCTTTTGAAAAATTTAATTATTGGTTTACTTGGTTGATACTCTTTTCTTTTTTATTTTAAATAGGTGGTCTGCCTGGTAAGAGATCAATATCTACTTTTACACATTGCTGTAAAGTAAAAACCTTACACATTCACTTGCATTTTCAAAATGGTTTCAAACTAAATACACATACCATAAATTCACATTTACCATTTATATCAAACAGTCAATAACTATGGTTTTTTTCATATATATGCTATGGATGAAACATGCCTGACTTGAAATCATATTATTCAATTACTGACATTTAAACATTTAAAAGTATTTAGAGTGATAATAAAGCAAAGATCCTAAATTTAAATATCCAAAAGTAATGAAGTATTTTATTCATTGGTATGGTATAGTGTTTAGTTATAAACCTCTGCTTTCAGGTTCAGATTTTTGTCTGTTTCTATAATCCTTATCATATTTGTAGGAAAGATATATTGGACGAATATTAATATAGTAAAATAATTGGCAACAAATGAGAAATTATGTGGATTTGTTATTTTACCACTAACATGAATATGAGTACTTTAGAAAAAATCTTCTTAAAGCAATTCAGATTATTAGAAAATGAATATTCGATTTCAATACATAATTTACATGCTTAAAAAAAGTTAAAACCTGTTAATGATTCCATCAGTCTATCCTGAAACCGAATTTATGATTGTATATTTTCATTGAAGTGACTTACAAGATTAGATTAATCCTGTGTACTGGTTATTTTTTTGTGCATAAATAAACTTTCCAAATCCTAAACTACTATTATTATATTATATTATACAGTATTATATTATATTATAGTCCCCCTTGTAGTCATAAAACCTAAACGTTACTACATTAAAGAGTGAAATTTAACAAGTTGATCATGTCCGTAATACTGTATGTTATGACCATCTAACCCTTATGGATATTCATTCCATTGTTATTGGATTGTGCAGTGGATTTCAGGACAGTTATTACTCAGCCTTGCCCTCCTCCTTTTTGCCTCACTTTACTTATGATCTTGTCATCAGTTGTATGCTGCTTGTCTTGAATCCAGAGGCACCAGAGGAAGCACTGTAAGAAGTGCTCGGGTAAACAGAGTGGTATTTTGGTAAGGATTAAGTTAAAAACTGGCTTCGCTATATCGATCATTTGCCACACGGATCTGGGAAGACTGTGACAAGCGGAATCTTTTTCTTATCCACCAGTCCCTAGAACTTAGATATACTGGTCTTCGACCTGTGGTCATGGATCAGCTGGTTGGATCTCTACGATGTCTCCAAGGATTCCCACGGCTTCATGGTTGTGGAGTTAATTATGGTAACCTTCGCCTACTGGAATCTCCACAACAGTTAGTCAGCGATTGCTTGGTTATTAAAATTGCACTGTTCATTGATACATCTTTCTATCTATTATAAAAAGAAATCCTGTCCCCTATCCTGATAGTCTACGATACGTGATCTTTCTCGGAAGATAATTTAAAGACCCGCGAGATGAAAGAGACCTGCCATGGAGCGTCTCACGGGAACATAGAACAAGAGTCTTGCAAGACACACCCTACTTACAAGCAATATCAAAAAAAAAACAAATCAGTAATGTAAAGGCAGTCATGCAGCACACACAGCTCCAGGGCTCTCAGTGCATATAAAGTGTATAAGGTCAATACGGTAGAAATGAAATGAATAGGATAGAAATGAAACGTCGACGATTAAACGAAGAAGAAAGAAAAGCGCTGAGAAAAGAGACTCAAATGCGTTGGACAGAAAAAAGAGCGAAAAAGAATAATCGAAGTGCAAATTCAGAAAATAAGGAAAGTAATTATCAGCCCGGAACAAGTGGAATTGAAAAAAAAGCACGTCCAATCCGGCTCTTAATTAAATGACAGTGAGTAAAAGACAAAGCAGAACTTCATAGAGATGTTTACAAACGTTGGCGTAACACATGCAGAGCAGGTTAGAGACTATGAAACCAGGGAAATTAGAAAGGCGCAAAAAAAACAAAACAAAACAAAAAAAAAAAACGTTGGCGCTATACACATGTGGAGAAAGTTAAAGGATAAGAAAGTAGGAAAATTAGAAAATATAAAAAAGTAAAGATCGCAGTAGCGCAAACAAACAAACTGCCTCATTTAACTATGCACCAGTCTAACTTTGGTTTTGCACAATAATTACTACACTATTGCACCTTAACACTTAATTCTACTTTTTTCACATAATTTTACTTATTTATTATGTTCTACTATACTGTTATCTTTCGATCTATGACTTTTTGTTTATCTAATTGATATTCTTCTAACTTTGCATAGTTTTTGATAAGCGGATCAGGATGCATTTCACTGCATGTTGTCCTGTATAACTATGCATGTGACAAATAAAGAATCTTGAGAATTTCAAAAACGGAGTTTACCACACCTGCATTTATTGGTTACTTTCTTAATGTATATATATTTATCTGTCTGCTTATTTAAAAACCTAAATTTACCCCAGGAGTCAAAAACGTTCTGCCTAGCCCTTGTACAAAAACCTAGACAAAAGCTGGGGTATCACTTTGGTAACCCCATGTACTTCTGGAACTGTGAGAGGAAAACAGCACCACTTTACAGACAGGAGTCCAATGCAGAACTCTACTTACTTTGTTACTTTGTAAAAAAAAATTATTAAATGCTGATGATGTAGATCATTTTGTCTATGCTGAAATTCCAAACAGAGAAACTTATCCTGACCTCAATAAAAAGATTCAGCATATTGGGACTCACAAGATTACAAATATTGTTTTTACAGAAGCTCTGAAATAAAAGTGAAACTAATGAAATAGCAACAATTCAAAGAAAAAACAATCTTAAAAGTGTATATCCCGTAAACCAAATATGGGTGTTGGCGAGCAAAGCGAGCAGGGGGCAACGCCCCCTCGTCTTGAAAAAAACTTTATTTTAAATGAAACTTTTGCCTAGTGAATTAGATTTTATGACAGAGACTTGGCTGAGTGAGATTGACCTAAGCCTTTTTTCTGAACTTTCTCCACCGGATTGTAGTTTTTTTAGCACTTGTATGTCTACAGGCCGTGGTGGAAGTCTGGCTGTAGTTTTTAAGGGTCACTTTAAATGTCAGTTACTACCTATTGAAACTTTTTCTAGCGTTGAGGTTCAATTGATTAAAGTGGATTTGTCTCAACCAATTCTCTGTGTCTTGGTGTTTAGACCTCCCCAGTCGTGTATGGATTTCATCCAAGAATCCTCTGATTTTTTTGTCATTGATCATGACATTATATGATCATGTTTTAGTTCTTGGAGACTTTACTGTAATATTTATATTTGTTATTTGTCCTTCTTAAACCTTTGGTCAAGGATTTTTTACATCTTATGGAGTCTTTTGATTTTGTTCTGTTTGCTACAGGTCACTCATAAACATGGTCATACATTGGCCCTTGTATTTTCATCAGGATTCTCTATTTGTAACATTAAAATGGATGATGAATATCTTTCAGATCAATGCTTTATTATGTTTGATGCCAATCTGCAGTATTTGCCTTCAGTGACTGTTCTTCCTAGTTAATGGTCACGCAGCCTTAATTCTGCATCTGCTAGCCTTTTCTGTAATTCTTATTAAACTATTTCTCTATCATATATGGGTGAATCATCCTCTCTGGATCTCAGCATTGATGAGCTTGTGAATCAATTCACTTCTACTTGTGTGGATATTTTGAATGTTGTAGCTCCAATTAAAGAAAGGAAACATAAACCCAGATAACAGTATCGGTTTAATGACACTATGCATTCTCTCATAATTACATGTAGGAAGGCTGAGAGAAAGTGGAAGAATGATCACCTCCAAATCTCCTATGAGATCTTTGGAGACTCCCTTGTTAATTATCAACAGACTGTGAAGGCTCCAAGATGTTAATCAAATGTTATTGCGAGCAACTCTAACAGTCCTTGAGCATTATTTAGTGTTGTGGATGTTGTGCTTAATCCATCTGGGGGTTCTGCAAATGCTTGGTCATCACTCTCTTGTGATGACTTTTTGAAATATTTTATCAGTAAAATTACTGATATTAGTGCTAACATTGTGCCTGTAGATCAGGATCTGTTGGTAGGTGTCAGTCACTCTGCTGTACTTCATCATTTTTCTCTTTTTCGTACCTGCTGAAAATTGTGAGTTGTGTGAAGTCGTCTTTTTGTCCTCTTGACTTAATGCCTGCTGTATTCTTTAAAGGTGTGTTTGATGTAATTGGTCCAAATGTGCTGTCAATTGTTAATAGCTCATTGCAGATGGGGACTGTTCCTATGTGGGTTTAAACATGCAATGACTCAACCCCTGTTAAAAAAAGCAAACCTTTAAGTCCATGCCTAGTAGCTTTCATCCCATTTCCAAATTACTATTTCTTGCCAAAGTTTTGTAGAAAGTTGTGGGTACCCGGTTACAGGCTTTTTTGGAGCACAACAGGATTCTTGATAAGTTTCAGTTGGGATTCACAACATTTCACAGCATATAATCGGTGCTTCTGGCAGCAGATTCAGGGAGATGCTCAGTGCTAATTTTATTGGGATTTGAGAGCTGCGTTTGACTTGGTTGATCATGACATTCTAATTAACAGGTTGAGCGTTGGGTTTGGATAAGCAGGATTGGAGATGGATGAATGGATTCCATCTCATTATATCTCATCTCATTATATCTCATTATTTTTTTCATTTACTTCAATGAGTATCTCAACATGGTACCAATTCTTCAGGACTGGAAACAAGCAGACTTAATATTGTTGGCGCCATTTTGGAATTTGTAGTGATAACTAGTAATAATCAGTGTTAATTAATTCATTTCTCTCACCTAATGATTAACTGTCAGATACTGTAGAAGTTTTTCCTTCTGACTGTTTCATCATAATGTAGATGAAGGATGTCACAAATATAGTATGTTATCACTCAGTTTTAAAATGCGGGTTTTACATTAGACACACTTATCTCTGCAACTATGTCTCCAGCCTCATGTTCTTCATTCTATAAAGACTGAGTGCTGAATTAAACAATTTGTGCTGGCTAACATGCACATGGCCATTAAATGCTTACTTTATGTTTAAACATGTTATTTTCTAGCTTTTATTTTAGGGTCTGCTATTTAGTCTCAAAAGGGTTCTTTCTTGCTTTTCTCCTTTTGCTTAAGTCCCTATGCAGAATCTTGCCTGTCTAAAGGTTTTAATGATTCTTAGTTGCCCGTATCCTCATTGTGTATAAGCAGAATATTCATGTAATGCACTGCACCAGTGGCTCTCAGATTCAGTCCTGGTGACCCCTGTGGCTGCAAGTTTTGTTCAGAAAAAATTGTATTCATCAATGAGTAATTTTATCTGATCTCATTGTTTAGTTATCTGCTTTTTTTTCTGCAGTCAGAAAACCGTGATATTTACATTTATAAGGAATTTAGAAATACATTTGTATTTTTGCAATAGTTTTAAAGGCTTGTCCACATTTTCTCTGTATGCTCCCTTAATTGTATTCAGTTATAAATAAGACAGACACCAGGACAAACAGCAGTAAACATTGAAAGGCTACTTCAGTCTCAAACCCAGTAATATGCTGATTATGTGCTTAAATAATGGTTTTAATAACCAGAATACCTGGAGAATCACTATCATGATGATAACTGAAATCTTAAAAAAGCATGAAAATATATATATATATATACAGTATACCCTGTATATATATATATATATATATATATATATATATATATATAAAATAATTATATATAAAAAAAAATTTGGGTCGAGACGTGATCATCTGGGGGAGACAGTTTGAAGTCCCGGGAGACTACTTGCACGTCAATCAGCCAGCAGCTGATTCGTCCACATCTCCTTAGCGTGCGTTCAGCCTCCCCCTTCACAACGCGAGCAGCAGAGACGTGAAGTGGTGAGTGTGAAGACACGCCCCCAGAGAGAGTGGTTGGGCGAACGAAGCAATTAGGGGGCAAAGCCCCCTAGTGTATGTGTATATATATATAAATATATAGTGTCAGGCGTCTGGGGGTGGAACCCAGCTGGGATGCCAGGAAGGACCAGAGGAGGGATTTCGCTAAGGGGGGTCTAAGGGGGTGACTGCCCTGGTGGCTTGGGGACCACGGGAACTGAGCTTGGAAGCGCAACCCTATAGGGGCCCATGGTCACCGCCAGGGGGCGCCCCGATGCCTGAGGAGCCCTGGCCCTCAGCACTTCCGCCACACCCAGAAGTGCTGGGGGAAGAAGACCAGGGACACCCGGAGTGCTTCCGGGTGCGCAGCCGGTACTTCTGCCACACTGGGGAGTGCCGGCAGAAGCTAATCAGGAGGCACCTGGAGCATGTCCTGGTGGGGATAAAAGGGGCCGCCTCCCTCCATTCAATGGCTGGAGTCGGGTGGAAGTGGACAGAGCTCGGAGGAGAGGAGTGTAGGCGGTCAGAAGACAGAGAAAGGCATTGTGAAGAGGCCAGGACTTTGGGGGAGTTTTGGAGTTGTGTGCACTTGTAAATATGGAGTTTGTAAATAAACGTGTGTTGGGTGATGAACCACCGCTGTCTGCCTGTCTGTGTCCAGGCTGCTTTCCACAATAATATATATATATATATATATATATATATATATATATATATATATATATATATATATATATATATATATATATATATATATTGTCACACACGCGTGTTTAAGAGGCAACTAAAGGGCCCGAATACATGTAATTCCACACCGGACCAGGGGGTGGCAAAGTGAACTAATTCTCCCTCTTGATCTCTTACAGACCATTCTAGGGAAATCCTGCCCGGCTCTGGGACAGCCAACGACGTCACTTCCAGTTCCGGTCCTGATGACGTCACTTCCTGTAATAGCCTTTAACACTAGAATTACCAGAGCCTACGAAAAAACTCGTAAATCCGTCCCACCTTAAATCGCGTCTTAAATCCGTTTGCACCTCTCCGCCAGAGTCCTTTGTCATCTAAATGTGCTGATAAACAAAAGCTACTAGCAGCCAGCTATTCCATCCCCCCACCGACTTAGAATGAATTTCTCCTAGCTCATGGCTTGCCTTGATTTATCTGGGATTGAAGTGGAGTTTTAGAGTGGAAATAATATACAGTAGTGTTATTTGGAATACACGCATTTCGTGTGTGTTCCGTTCCGTTCAGTAGTCTGTGCAAACACATTTTTAAAACAGAAACGTTTTTCATATTCTAATAGTAAATGACAAAATGTAGGCATAAACTATATAACGTATGAAGCCTGAAGTCCATATATCAAAGAAACACTTTCACAAAAGGTACAAATAAGAGAACACGTGCGCTTTTCTTCAAAAATATAACTGCACAAAAAAAAAAGCCACTTTAGCACGCCACATTGACACTCTTATTACAACTGCCGCGGTGGCATAATGGTATCAGCTCCTGACTGGGGATCAGAGGGTGGCGAGTTCGATCCCGCATGGCTCCACTTCGAGAAATGAACTGCTCTCATTCTTACAATTTTAGAATAACAACATAAATTTGATTTCAGTCTGTAACAGCCGGTGTAACTTATGATACTGGTAAAGGTTAGCTTTTTTTTTTTTTTAATTCACTTTTCATTCTCACAGTCGCATTCAGAATCGAATCCATACAACCCCATCTGACATAAAGACGGGCTATAGGTCTGCAGTGTACCACGATGCATACTACCGCCCCCCCCAAAAGGGTTCTGACACACAAACGCTGGCGAAGCTGCCTTCTTCGTATCTCACCGTCACTTGAAATCAGCAGTTCTTAGCTGCTTATCAATCCATACAACCCCATCTGACACAGCTGTTTTCACATAAATAAAAGTGTACTTTTATTCAAGACTATAACCGAAGAATAAAGAAAGCAAGTTACAGTTGGTGGTTGATACGACAGCGTGCGTGGTGCAATGTTAAGAACTGCTGATTTCCGATCCGTGCTATAATTAAGCAGTTATAATAAAGAAGTTTAGTAGACTTTTACTTTATCTCATTTAGTGTTCTTCCCGGCGGTGTTGCCGTTTTTTAGTGTTAGTGTCTACTTAGTGTTTGTGTTTAGTGTTATGGAAGGAGTGATCTTACCACTGTCAGATTTTGCAATGAATGAGTTGGTAAATAATGATTATTTATCAACAGATCACAT